>NC_039365.1:157170631-157477222 GCF_003573695.1 Papaver somniferum | reverse complement strand
AAGGAAAAGAGTGCAACAGACGTCGTGCAATAACTGTGCTTCACACGTATATGCTGCCTCGTTAAAACCTTGACAAGGAAAATCCATCGGGACAAAAATCTTAGTGAAGGAAAAAAAGTACAACGCGTTTAAGTCCAGCCTATGATTCTACAAGTTTACTCCCCCCTGAAGCATGTCTTCTTAAAGCGATTGGTGGTGCAAATATTATCTAGACTTCAGAAAACTGCTTTACCATTTTGCAGTTTATGGAGGATCGAGTGCAGCATTAGCAATGTATACATCGCATTTAGGTCCTCCACCATTGCACACCAAATCCATTTTTCCGCTTTATCTTCAGGCATAATAATGAAAGGCCTTTTGTAAGCTCATAAATATCGTAGAATTAATTTCAGCCTCTAAAAGTGTAACCTGCAAAACAAAAGTTAGAAAAACAGGATAATGCATGCATTAAATCCGTAAATGGTACTTCTGGACCATAAAGTATTATTTCCACAAACGTAACAAATGGGTCACCTTTCCACTCTACGGGATCCAAACTAATGGTGTTAATTTAGAAGAATGATAAGCATTACGAGTATGCTAGCATGTCCTCGAACTTTAGGTCGAGCAAATATTTCAATTTCAGTGAGATCTCAAAATTCAGTTTAAGCGTGGATTTTAGCGCTACCAAGGGCTCTTTTAAAAGCCAAAAATGATATCATCATTTCATCCGGATTTTAACCTTATATCAAGAACATAAAATACACAAAGGATTGTTCATAAATTTCTCCTCTTCAAGATGGTGATTATGACTAAATTTCAAGACTGACGTAATTCACAAAGTCAGGTGGCTGCCTGATTCAGAAAATCGAATTCTTCAAAGATTCACATATAATCACTAATCATAAGTCATAGCAAGATGCAATAAGAGTCCTTCAAGAACTACCATGCTAAAGTGCATCAATATTAGAGGAATACCTTTAGTTTTACAGAACCAATCCTGGGGTTCAGCAGGAAACCCTCAGTCGCGCTTTAAGCGATACTACTACTCTCTCTGTGCTTTATCTCCAACGCCAAACTGTAACATTCAGGCCTCACAATTTGACGGTGTGAGTCGGATCCGACTTTTGCGCTTTCTCGAGAGATTCCATCCTCTACCTTAGTTTGAGGGGATCAAATTATATGCCTACCAATCACAATGTCGATGTTCCTCTGCAGAGGGGTACACAACCACTATTGCAAATAATGGACAAACATAGATTTCACACATTTCTCTAGTGCATGCACAATCAACCAAAGTTTCACATACTGGTACCAGCGCCACTTCAGGGGTATTATCATCTCCTCATCTTCTATAAGGAGTTTCAAACTTAGAGAATGTGGATCATATTCTGATAGTCTCCACGAGAACTATCTGTAGTCTCTCTTCAAGAGCACTACATATTATAAAAGTGATTGGATTTTATTTATGAGGCATATATGAGGCATTCATTCAGGCCTCAAGCGTGTCTTAACACACAACTTGGTCATAGCGAGATGCATGATTTAACCTGCTGTGACAACTTCTTGTGTCTGCATCCTCAAGCAAGTGACGAACAAGATTTTCCCGAAGCTACTGCAGTTATTTGTTTTACTCATAAGTAATCTCTAACACCTCAATTACATCCAATATCTTGGTGTGAGAAAACAAATGAGATGCTTCACGCCAATTCTAGTGGAAGCCGGGCTTTGTTTGATCAGGATAAAAACTCAATCAGATAAACTATTTGACTGTCGACATCTCTTAGTGCAACCTTTAGGTGATGTCGGTCATCTAGATGACTTCAAGGGAAAACCCATAAATTTATCGACATTATACGTACCATCTTCAGACGGCAGTCTTCCCCCCCTGGTTAAGGCGGGAGAACCTTTTTAGGTTATCAACATAATTCTCACCAACTTCTTGTGGTGACATTTCTCCCCCTGATTAAAATGGGAGAACCTTAAAAGGTTATCAACCCTATTCTTGCCAAACTTCTGGTGGCGGGTTGTCATGCCAACTTCTAGTGGCATTTTATTTTTCCTGTTCATAGCGGAAACATTATTATCTCATTTATGGAAACTTCTGGTTCCATAATTGCCTGATTTTCAAAGGCAATTTTGCTCGTGATAGTTTTTGGTTTTTAATTTAACTACACAAAAAGTACCCGAAAACAGCTGCAGGATCGACAAGAGATGAGACATTTCACGTTGTTCCTTTTTGACAGCTTACTTCCTCCCCCTAATGGTGGGAATAAAGTCTCATCTTCAATAAGACATTATTAGCACATGGTTTTAAATGTCTAATGAATCAAAACCAACATATATATCTAGGTGACGCTATGGACCAAACACGTAAATTGTAAGGTTGCTTCGCAAGACATAATTGATGGTAAATAGTTGGTCGAGCAATAAACTAAAGATACTTAACCAAATAACTCAACTAGACCATGTCGAATGCGCGCATGTGCTAACTATATGCTCGATATAACACCAACTGAAGGCAAAGAATCAAAAGCATATCAATTTACCACCAAAGTAAATAGACCTACTTAGGAAGTTCAAGATGGATAGGCAACCATATAATTTACACAAATGGTTCGAAAAATCCAACATTACGTGCCAATATAAACAAGAGACCATCTAGAAGATGCGTCTATTATTACAATAAAGTATTGAAATAATTGTCCATACTGCAGGGTGAATAAGTCTTGCATATGCCACCTTTAATCCTTTCTAGGGATTAATGTTGGTGATTCAACAACAGGTGGAAACTACATCCAAGCATAGCCAGCAACGTATGGAAACTACAACAAAAAATTTATATTGATGATGAAATAATGATAAACAATGGGTTTGAAATGGTATCCAGATGTTGTATATGCAAGGTAAAGCAAGACAGCATGTACCATACTCTTTGGAATTGCAATTTTAGTGTGAAAATTTGGTCTTGGATTTGTTCTATCTTTAATTTTCCTAAGCCAACATATTTTGAAGATATTTGTAAAGCTCCTCAGAAGAATAGCCCTTTAATTAAGGAAATTTGGATGACTGCAGCTTGTGCAATCATGAAAGAACTTTGGTTTCAAAAAAATAAGAAACTATTTGAAGAGGTGGAACCTAATTTAAACAACTTCAAGTACAGAATTTGGCAATTAATCCATGAGGGTGGCTGCAGAATGAAAGGTTCCAGATGGGAACAGTCTTATGGTCAGCAGATTATTGATCTCTTCAAGATGGGTGTTAGATTTTACAAATTCAGCTGCATCAAGGAGTGTTATTGGAACTCTCCAAAACAAGTATATCTGCTTTTTTGTTATGATGGATCTACTTTTGGAAATCCGGGAAATGCAGGATTTGGAATCATTGCCAGGGATGAACATTGCAGCACTGTTGGAACACTTTCAGGTGGGCTAGGCATTACAACCAATTATATAGATGAAAGCTTTGCTATTTTTTGTGCTGTTGAATGGGCTATTCTGCTAAGATCCACCAAGATAATCATAAGATCTGATTCCAAGTCAGTTATTAATGAGTTCAGCACTGCAAGAGTTCCTTGGTTTCTTAAAACAAGATGGATGAATGCTACAAGGCAAATGGAAGAAATCATTTTTGAACATTGTTATCGTGAGATTAACTTTTCTGCTGATTCCCTAGCCAAAAGAGGAGCAAAACTGAATGCAGGAGATAGAATTATACATACCGGAATACCTCTGTTCTTAAGGCGCATAGAAATGCCTGATACTGTCTATTATAGGTTTGTCTAGTTTTATCTTGGGACAATTTGTTTGGGCTTTGTAATTCTGTGTTTAATTTTGTCATTTGACTTTGTAAAACTTTAGCCTCGCTTATTTTTTAATAAAAATAATATGATTCGGCAAAAAAAAAAAATCAGCGATGGGTTACCACAATGTTAATGTAAATGCAATTTAACAACTAATTGTCTCAGGGACCAACAACACAATTTACATCCCTATCCAATAGAAACTTTAGGTTCTGTAAAGGATGTCCATGAGCATTTTGTTTTGTTTCCTTACTCATCTTGGTAGAACTTGGGTGTCCAAACTTACCATGCCGAAGAAATTCAAGATCATTAAACTTTTGGCTAATGATGACGTGAGAATCGGCCGTTCGATTCCCGTTTGGAACACCAATAAAAGAGGGCTAGTCTTAAGCTTCTCTATAACGTGCTTCTAGCACAAAAACAAATGAAGCAACAAGTACTCTGTAAATGCTCTTTTGTTGTTTCGAGGTGGTAATGCCAAATATTTTCAAGACTCAACGGATTCTTCTGGAATCCGGAATAATATAAGGCGTCAATAATGATGACTGTTATACCACCAAAATGATACACGCTCTTCTGAAGCCGTCTATCATATTATTCGAAACTGAAATGATGTTTTACATTTCCAAAAATCAAACCTCTTCAAGGTTGTAAAATTATTAGTGGTTCGAGAAATCGTTTTTATTGTTCCGGTTTCTGAGACAGATATCTTTATCGTCTATTTAAAATGGATAGATTATTTGAGGAATCCATATCCGTCATCACAGATAGACGAGAGACAGATATTAATAAGTCATTAACAAAATCATTACGTAACCATCGGCTACTTCGGGAACCCAAAAATTCGTGGCTGATTCCTGGAATCCAACTATTTCGATAAACCACTTCTGGAGTCTATTTTGTGGATTACTGTTGGAACCCATAATTTTTGGATTATTATAGGAATGCACAAAATGTATGTTGGACTGCTTGTAGAGTCGACAACATCTCATGGATTGCTTCTGGAATCCATTACTTACAAAAATAAGCAAAGAAAATAAATAAACTTAAAACAAAGGATAAACATCAAAAAAAAATGGTACTAATACAATATCAACAAATCTCCAACTTCGTCACCTTCAGTCTCAACGAAATATTAGTTCACAAGTGCGCATATGGACAAACTGTTTATGGCAAAGTTTTCTAGTTGGTCACTTCAGGGACCGCCGATAGGAACGGCTAGCACTTTTGTAACGGGTCACTTCTGGGACCAACATGCTAGCGGAGCACACATTTTGCATCCATATTATGCCACACGATGTTCCATCTTCTGGTGGAACTATTTCAAAGTTTATGGAGATTATCAAAGCTGAGAAAATAAAATTTACGCTATCCTTTAGGGATGCGATAATTTCTCGCTTTACCGGTATTAAAACCGTTAGTACCATAATAAAATGACAAAGAAAATTAACAAAATTCACGGAGTTACAATACTCACCATCCCATGCTTACCAACAATTACAAATTAAAAATATTTATCATGTTGATATATATATGCGCCTTAATTAGGATAAAGTTCAATTTAACCGTACAAATCGAAATTTTAATCCGTTGTGGTATCCTGAACACACCAAAAACAATATAGGTAAGCACAAAGTTAAGATCATATTGAATAAACATAAAACATAAAGAATTAGGGAAGAAAAAATAATAATCTCCATCGATTATATATGTCCCGCTACATCTCTTCTAATCGATCAAAAGAATACACCGCAGCTATCAAACAATTCGTGCTGATAACGTGTTGTATTTTGTCGGCCCATGATCATCAACGGAAAAAGAGAATTCGTATCAAGTGCTCAAATATACCAAGCTACCAACTAAACATGGATAGCTAACAAACGTTTGCATCAGAACTTACTTGAAGGGTGAGAGATGCATAAAGATACGAAGTATTCATTTCCTATTTTCTTAACACTTTCGTTACATTTTACACCAGCTGAGGAGGCTATTTATAGCCCAAGTTACACCGCCGTGCGTACACAGTAAAGAATATGTGTTTGCCACATATTTAACGTCCGTGGCATTGACTAGAGAGTCTATACAGTTCGACTTAATCCATAAGAATGGATTATCCTTGTCAGTCGGTGAAGGTGGGTCGGCCACTTTTCTCGAACGTTCTGTAACACAACAATTAATTTCACACTTTTCATACCCATCTTCAACTGATTATCGACTTACTATGGAAACAACTTTCTTTTTGCTAGTCTCTCTCTAGTCACAAAGATCAAATTGTAAGGGTGTACGTGTCCACATCATACTCCACCATGTCATTTAGTCATTCTTTGGTTGTATCTTTAGAGGATGTCATTAATTACTCCACGGATCTCGAATAAAAGTTGTAATCTTATTTTGTTACGTTAATTAGTTTAATTGAATATAATACAGTGCAGGCGATCAAGGGGGTTGTAGCTCATATGGTAGAACGCTATTTTTGTTATGACGGTGTTTTCAAAATAGGAAATAGATTATTAGTTTAACCAATTTTAATTAAAAATTAGGTAGAACGGTTGGTCCATTTTTGAAAAAAGTTCATCAACATAATTTTAATTTTAGCCTAGATTCTGAATTTTTTGGAAAAGATTTTAGCCCAGCTCTTGAATTTTATTAGCAGTAATCCTTCTGGAAACCATGATCTGAACGACCTAATGGATCTGATTGAGCTTTCTTTGAAGCTTCAGATCCTAGTTAGCAATTCGGTGTACGGGAAACGTACGGAACGGTATACGTATGTGTATTATTCTTTTTGACGGAATATCAATTCGGTCCACTATTCTGCCAACCATTTTTAATTCGGGGTTAGTTCGGAACGGCATAAGTACGAGTATAATTCGTTTTAGATATTTGAATACGGGACTGAAAGTTCGGCTCATATATATATATAATCAAATTAATAAGTATTTGTAATTTTAAAATCCTAATTCTTGTATATGTATAGGCTATTCAGAGAAAAAATAACATTTTAAGAAGAGTTTATTGATAAATGTATGAATTTTATGGTTTAGATAGGTTATATACAAGATATAAAAATTATTAGTCAAAAGATCAGCTCGTGGAATAGTGGTCAAGATATAAAGATACAGAATAATTCGCGTATTATTCGTCGAATTACCAACTAGGTTTCAGATTTTTCATAGCTTGGTATTATGATTTTAAGATCTTATGTATGGTCTGAGTCGGATAGTAGGTTTAAGTTAATCTTTTAGATTCAAACTTCCTTTTAGTCAAAACTCATCAAGTTTTTTGACCAGGATTATTTTTCGACTGCTATTAAGTTAGGAATTTTTGACTTCAGTCTTATGATGACTTAATCTTATTCCGATTTTTAGATCTTCGCGATCAGTACGGGTAAAATATGGATACAGAATAATTCGCATATTATTCGCCGAATTGCTAACTAGGCTTCAGATTTTTCATGGCTTGATTTTACCAGAGCTTGGTATTTAACTTAGCATGCTTTTAGTATTAAGTCAAACTTTAAGAATTTTGACCATTCTTTATGATTTTAAGATCCTATGTATGGTCTGAGTCCGATAGTAGGTTTAAGTTAATCTTTTAGACTCAAACTTCCTTTTGGTCTGAACTCATCAAGTTTCTTGACCAGAAGTATTTTTCGACCGCTATGAAGTCAGGAATTTTTGACTTCAGTCTTATGATGACTTAGTCTTATTTCCGATTTTTAGATCATGTTATATCGATTTTTTACAGATTGAGTTATTCTTTGGGTCCTTTCTTGACCTCAGGGCTAGGCTAATATGCTCTCCCTTTTTTCCTTTTCAGTCTTTTTTACTTGGTTTTAGGACCTGGGATTTGTATCTGTTTGAGTCGTGCTTTCAGACCGAGTTGCATCTTTGGCCACTCTGACTGGTGTGCAGAGATGTTTTATCCTTGTGATTCTTTCTTGAATGTTTACGTTCTTTTAAGACTGAAATTTTAATGGATCAGAGTTATATTCTTAGATCGAGATGTGTCTCAGGTCCTTTTATTGATCTTTGACTATTTCTTCCTATTCTCAACCTGGATCAGGTCATTTCCATTTTACTAGTCTTTTGTCCTCTGCAGACTTGGGTCTGGACCTACCTGTGCTTATGGTCCTTTTTTAACTTTTGGCATTTTTTTCTTCACTTTTTGGATTTGTTATTTAGATCGATCGACCACATTTTTGGTCTCTTTTATTTTAGTCCTTCTTCTAATATGGAGCTTTGATGATATGAGTTCAATCTCTTAGATCGTTTCTTGCCTATCAAGGTTTTTAAATCGTGAATCGTTTTTTATTTTTAAGAATTGAGTCGTAAATCGAAGATTCATGGTTTGTTTTTGAATCGTATGTTTCCTTACAAATAATATTGATTTATAGGAAACATTCGACAAAAGTCACAAGAACTTGTCCATTTTCGATATTTGTTGTGTTAGAACTTGTCCATTTTGGATATTTGTTGTGTTAAGATCATTTTCTCTATTAAAATTTATTTTTAATTAGGGGTCTGGTTTTAAAACTCTTTTAACTAGGGGATTCATATTATGGGTTATCCATGGATGGGGCCTTAACCTAATTTTTCCTTGTAAAAATGCTTCTTATAACCTTAGTTCCATTTACTACGAAGTTGTATGGTTCATTGTTAACAAACCTATTTTGCATGCCATTTTACATTAATGAATGACCAACTTATTTTGTGTCCTTACTGATATCAAGAATGAGTGTTGCTGGTTTCTATGGAGTGACAATTAACTCCATGTGCATATTTTATTGTTCTTATGCATGAATTTGTGTTGATATGGCTATGGATTTAAAAATAAGTTGTGTTCAATTATGGAATGAAACTTACTCTCTAGTGATAAAACAAGTTTTTTTATGAAAAATCTTATTGAGTTCATGTCTTCCGTTAGTTGGAATATAATTACATCTTACGCCGGTTAATGATCCCCGATATAGAGATATGGGTAATGATCTCCATGGGAACGTAGCTTCCCGATCATCGATGGAGGGTGTCCATGCCGAAAAATAATAGGTGGGTGTACGAACCAAGATTTTCGTGCCGTGGACTCAATGTATCGAAATATAAATGAATTAATTTGTAGAAAACTTCATTGGTATCGTGAATTTTATTAGTTGAAAACACCGTTTACTATTCCATGTTCTATTGTTGTTTCTTTACATTTAATCCTTATTGTTTTTCTGAGATTTTTCCGCATCTCTTTGAGGATGGGAACGTAAGCCTATTGAGCCGTCATCTCACCCCAATTGACGATTTTGCAGATTTTATCGAAGGAAGAAGCAAATAGAGGTTTCCTAGTTTAAAGAGTGCATTGTTCTCGCTTATTTCCTATGTACTTTGCCTGGATGTTTAACCTGAAATTGATGTTGGAGACTTGAACATGTGTTTTACATTCTTAAAAGTTTCTGCTATACATTTTATGCTGAATGACTATTATCTTTGTTATATTTAAACTAAATGTTGAAAACCCTTTTTTTTCTGGAACCTTTTTTCCTTGCTCCCTATTGTCTGCGAAACTGACACCAATAATTAAGGATTTAGGCGAGGCGAGACTTTCTTAACGAAAAATGTTCCCATATGTCTTCTCTATACCCAGTTAAAAAGGCTTAGCATTTGGAATTATCGTTTAGGATTTCTGGCCTTCAACGTCCAGTAGACCAGATCTGGAAACTGTAGGTTCGCAATTCTGTGACCATCTTAGCACACCCATTTTGTAGACCAAATGAACCCGGAATTTAGATTTTTCAGGTGCATTTGAAATATGAGTCTGTCTAGTTTTGAAATTGGGTACAAACTCTGAATTTGGAATTATAACGAATCCTGTAGAGCCTGAATTACGTAGGCTGTTAGGGGCGGATTTCTGCGGCATTTCTTCCCCAGTCTCTACTGTGTACATTTTGGCATTTCTATTCCTTTGGTTAAGCCTTATTCTTTCCATATGTTAGGTTGGTAATGGTTCCTTAAAACATGTGAATTAGTCCTGGTTATCAAATTGTAAGCACAAAATTAATTAATTATAACATACCAAACCTGGATGTGTACCAATTTTGATTCCGACTGTCAATTTTCAAAGAATGATTTTCGAAGTAATGCGTAATGCGGTAATATGTCTCATATTATGCTCGTTTCTGATAAGAGTGTATAGGACTTTAAAAAGAATAAAATATTATTTTTGAATTCGTTATTCTTTTCGTTTTATAGGAATAACCATGTCAACAGATCCTTCTCATTAACCTAATCAAAATTTGATGTTTAATTTTCCATTTAGCTAAGTTAATTATTTACTTATTTTAATATTTCTTACTTTAAATAAATTATTTTTTTACACGGATTTTTTTTATTGTTTTCTTACAAAATTTTATACTTTTCTAAATACAATATTTTTTTCAGTGTATCTTTTTTCTAGATTGGATATATTCTTTACTGATATTAAAAATATTTAAATTTAAATTAATAATAAGGCAATTAGAAATATTAACCAAATTATTAATTAACACAAGAAAACAGATTAAACTAGGAGTAAGGGTCAGAAATTATTTTAGATATGTCAAGGGAAAAAAAATCAAAATTTTTATTCAAAAATTAATCAAATCAAATTATTAAAAAGACCCTGGCTAAATGAGAACCTAAACAATAAAATTTTATATTAGGGATTAACATGTATTTATCCCAAGTGAGCTATTGTGCGACCAATAAACTCACATTCTAACAAAAACTGGATTGAAAAGAAGAAATATGACAAATATTAACATATAATAATGATCTCCAGAAGAATCAATCACATAAGTCAGAACAGGTCCGGTCCTGGTTTTTTGGTGGCCTCAATTGCAAAAATAATTTTGTGGCCTTATAGGGCGATTTTTTTTATATAGATGACAAAAATGAACGATGTCGACCACGAAAAAAATCACCATTAACAATCTAAGATCATTTCTTTTTGTAGAACTTTAGTAGGCTACTAGTGTGGAAACAGTTAAGAAATAAGAAATCAGCACCATTAACACCGTAAGGTCAGACCTCCACTTAGATCTTTTAATAGCCAAATAGTAGAGAAATGTGAGATTTTTGTAAATAAAATTTCTTTTCTTTTATGAGTGTAACGATATTACTAAGAGAACGATATATATGTAGTATTAAAAGTTGTATCGAGTGGGAATAATCGTCCGGAAAGAAAAATGCAAATACCGTGTACATGTATTTCATAGGGAAAAAAAGTAACGCATCAAGGGATATATAAATTTCAAAGTTGCTTAGGGATGTATATGCATGGACAGATTATATGACGCGCCTAAACATAGATATTGGGATTGGACATTTGTCGCCCATATATCTTTCATACCCGATAATAACATTCAGGTAGTGGGTAAGAGACTTTTCAAAATTTGTGGTCCACTTAATTTTGTGGCCTCAAGCGCTTTTTTCTTTGCTTTAAAAGCAGGACCGGCTCTGAGTCAGAAGTACAAACTTTTTTTTCACGAAAAGTTAACTTTTTTTGTGTTAAAAAATTATTCTAAAACTATATATCAAGATTAACTTTTGACTTTTTTGCCTAGAAACTGATAAATAACTTTTTCATATGTAAGAGTCTGAATTGTGTTGGCGTGCACAACCTCAAAGCTCCCTTGATTTTCAACAACTACATAACTAAAGTACAAAATAAGTCAGAAAGATCAATTGCATGATTATCTACCATTAATGTGCTATTAATGAAACTAAAAGAGAATGAGAGAGAATAATAATAATATTTAATGAGATTCTCTCGAATATTGGAAAAGAACGGGATATTCAACTAGCATGCATTGTTTGGTTTAGCTGAATCATGGTTATAAATTAGTCTTGCAGTATTAGAGAAAGAGCTAAATATAGGGAGATAGTCAGGAAAGCTTTGTCTCAGAGAACGTTCGCTCGAAGAACTTAAGATAAAAAAAACAAACATATTAATATATAACAAGGATGAATACTAATTTTGTGATGGTGGTGGTTCTAATGGTATGTGGAGTGTTCTTAGGGAAGACTTATTCATTAGCTACACCAGCGGATCAACCAGCACCAACATTATCATCACCTAATAGGTTAGGATGTTTTAGGACGTGCTTGGGTCATTGTTACAAGATGGTTCTTACTAATCTGATTTATTGTATCCTTACTTGTAAATACTCTTGCCCCCATAAAAGTGTTAATAGTCCGACTACTACTACTAATAAAAATGTTCTCTATGATTACTGTAACTTGGGTTGTGCTTATCAGGAGTACTCACCGGAAAAAACTCATGTAATTATACATATCCTCGTCTAAAATAATTGATTAACAGATGCGTAATTAAGTAATGAAGCAAACCGCGTGAATTGGTGATATATTATTGCTGCAGGCCATGGAGAAAACGATGTGGATAGCTATACCGATTCTTGCTCCGAAAAGTGCTCCAGAATTAATAGATTCACTTGAATATCTATCCAGGGTTGTAAAATGTTTGGGACCCCAAGTCGATCTATGACCGGGCTAAATATGAATACGTCTACAATCTAATAAAGTTAACTAGGCGTTTTTATTTCTATTCGTGTATGATAACTAGTCTCGTAATTGGAATCTAAATAACATAATTTCCTCTATAAATTAGTTAAAATTTATATCGTTTTCATGTATTTATTTTTATATATTTAACAGAAGTGACAAATCTTATGCAAGACGATTCTAGGTCACAGTTGGAGAACAAAAGATTACATGGATTGTGAACCGCAACATCCTAATTACTAATTACTAAACTACATATTAACGTTAACGAACAAAACCGTTAAAAATTTCAGAATTCAAAACTTATACATCTCTAAAGGAATAATCTCCTACCTGAAATTTCTGTAGAACAGGTACCCTAGACCAAAACTCAAAACTCGTACAAGGAAATAGTGGAGTGCATAGACACTCGCAAATAAAAAAGTGAAGCACAAGATGTCCATTGATCTATAATACAAGAGAAAGTGAAGTACACTGGTACTCAATAAACTTTAGAAAACTAGAAATGAAGTACTGGATAAGTTTAATTAAACCAAGGACTCATTGGAAAATTGGTGAAACGAAAGATGTTACCATAAAAGATCATAAGTGAAGACTAGTTAAAATTTTCACGATGTTAAAAAATCTTATATCTCGAAAAATTTGGTCCAATAACTCTAGAAAGAAGCATCTGGCTCGCCTAGTCGTATAAGTTTAATTAAACTAAAGACACACTATGAAGATATTAAGAGAAAAAGGACCCATCCTGGTGCGAGAGCAGCCGAAAATAAGACCAGCTAACCAAAGCTCCGAACCAGCAGTTGGCAGCGCAGGAAGAACCCTGGCCAGGTCTTCCTGTCCATCACACGCTATAGTTCGGTATTGCTTCTATCGCTAGCGTCGCAGAAAAATCGCCCGAAAAGCTTACAATAGCTCAATAACAGTCGAAGATGAAAAATATAAAAGATAAACAATCAGCTAAATTGAACAGTAAGAATTACTGTTTACTCCAATTTTTCATGACCCAGTTAATGGCTAGTCCACCCGTGAAAAACATTTACTCCCTAGTCCAAAAACTTCGTGGAGATTATAAAATGTATTTTCTAAATGCCTAAAACATCCTTCCGGGTCTAACTAGTATCAACACCTGTAAATATTACTAGTAGTATGTTGCTACATACTAGTAATATCAATACGGTGATACTACATATTAATATGTACTATACCAGTAGTAAAAAAAATATCTTACTAATTTGTTACTAGTAAATTAAGTAATTATTTTACTAGTAGTAACTAGTATAGTAGTATACTAGTAGTATAGTAGTATACTAGTATACACTATACTAGCATACTAGTAGTATACTATATACTAGTAACTAGTACTAGTAGTAATATGTAGTATCAATATATAACATACTACATATCAATATATAACATACTACATAGATATGTAGTATCAATACATAACATAACATAACAATATTGACCATAACATATGTAGTATAGTAGTAATATGTTATAATATGTAGTATCAAAATATAACATACTACATATCAATATGTAGTATCAATATATAACATACTACATATCAATATGTAGTATCAATATTAATATGTAGTATCAATATATATAATATACTACATATCAATATGTAGTATCAATATATAACATATTACATATATAATATGTAGTATCAATATTAATATGTAGTATCAATATATAACATATTACATATATAACATACTACATATCAATATGTAGTATCAATATTAATATGTAGTATCAATATATAACATACTACATATCAATATATAACATATTACTACTAGTATACTAGTTGTTACTAGTATACTAGTTACTATATATTACTACTAGTATACTAGTTACTACATATCAATATATAACATATTACTACTAGTACTAGTTACTACTAGTATACTACATATTACTACTAGTATACTAGTTATTACATATTAATACTAGTATACTACATATTACTACTAGTATACTACATACTGCATATGTTATTACTACATACTACATATGTAGTAACATATGTATTAATATACATAATATTATATGTTAGGATTAGGGTTAATAGAGTAATTTTATTCTTTTCAAAACTTTTTTGGACTAGCGGAAAAACATGGACTAGCCATTAATCCGGGTCGGGTTTACTGGACTAAATAAGAAAGTTCTCAATTGAACATGAAAGGAAAAATCGGGTATGAAAAACGACGTACGCGATCTATACACCTCACCTAACAAGGTCGAGGAAATAGATTTGAAATGCCAAAGGGTCAAAAAGGCCATAGGCAACATAGTATTGAAAATCGATGACTCGTACGATTCGCTTTAAATTTTCTTAATTCGCTTCAATTGTTCATTTGAATTGAATCTTCAATGAATAGTGAAGATTCACTTTTTTTTTGGTGAGCTTTGAACTGTTTAAGGTGAAAAAATGGAAAAGAAATATGAAGAGTTGTCCAGGATAGAACCTCAGACCTCCCGGAACGTCTGTTATCCTGACCATGACAAAATGGAAAAGAAATATGAAGAGTTGCCTAGGATCGAACCTCAGACCTCCCAGAACGTCTGCATCTATCCTGACCACCATACCAGATTGCAAGTTTTGATTAATTATTTAAACTATTTAACCTTTATAAGATGGAAAAATTAGGCTAACGCCCCACCCATGGATAACCCATAATACGAGGCCCCTAATTAAAAGAGTTTTAAAACCAGGTCCCTAATTAAAAATAAATTTTAATAGAGATCGAAATTACCAAATTGACCTTCACTATATAACTATCTAACCTAGGTTTTCTCTCAAACAGACACATTCATTTTCATTTCAAGAGAGAGAAACCGGATCTCACTCTCACCATACACAGAAACAGATCGGAACAAAAAATGAAAAAATCAAAAAAAAATTGCTGAAATCGATTGCAAATACGGATATAAATACAAAACTATTCATCATCTTCTGAATCGATAAAACATAAAACTAGAACAACGGATCGAAAAACGTTAAAAACAAGAATTTCCGTTTCAGATTCAAATCCTAAATCGATTTAATTTGAATTGATTAAACTAACTGCATATTACGAGAGGAAAGAGTCTGATGAAAAACAAATAGGTATGTTTTAATTTGAAGCTGTTAGTTTTGAATTCTAACAATCAAAATATTCTCAAGTACAAATTGTATGAACATTGAAAGGAAGAAAAAAGAATAAAATGATTAACTAAAGATGTTATTTCACTTTAGTTAATTTGATTTTTAAGTTTCAATTTTTTTTGTTTTTGAATCAATCGATTTTTGTTAATTTGATTTGTTTTTTTATTACAGATCCAAGAAAAAAGAACAAAACAATATGTTCCTTTGAATACATGTAATTTTTATGTATAAATTTAAGGTTTATTTATTTACAACCTAAATACATGTAATTAGGTTGATAGATATTGTAGTTGATGTTCTAGTTCATGTTGATACAAGTACAGATGCATATTGGGTTATCAAGTTCATGTTCATGTTGATGTTCTAGTTCATGTTTTAAGATGAATTTTGTTATTTGATGATGTACAACATGTGTAACTGACGCCTACACATCCAATTTGCATGTGTAACTGTCGTCTACACATCCAATTAGCATGTGTAACCTCCGTATACATGATGAGTGCCAAATATTGTATATATTTATC
The DNA here is from genome assembly GCF_003573695.1 of Papaver somniferum. Taxonomy (NCBI): domain Eukaryota; kingdom Viridiplantae; phylum Streptophyta; class Magnoliopsida; order Ranunculales; family Papaveraceae; genus Papaver; species Papaver somniferum. The sequence goes on along the minus strand of NC_039365.1, from coordinate 157,461,214 downwards.
CCTTTTTGTTGGCATTTAACTCATCTTTTGTGCATTAATTCTACATTTTATCCCATATTCTGTATTTTCATTGTTTTCAAGAATAAATATTTTTATTAATTAATTTTGCATTTTTAGGTGATAAATAAAGTCTGGATGACTTGCGGAGCAAAAAGAGCAGAAAAGTAGTGAAAAGCCGGGAGAAATCACGCAAGGAAGCCGCGAAGAATGGTGCGCACAACCTCATTTTCTACACACAAAAACGCCTCCGTTCTCAGCCATCAGATCAGTTCTCAGAAGCATCCGATGGTCGCTCCTTCATAGAGCATCAAAATCTGAAGTCTCTGCCAAGCACCACAGCGCTGAAATTCCAAGCCTTCAGATTAGATGGTAGTTGAATCCAACGGTTGCTCCCTTGCTGTTCATCAAAGTTTGATATCTCCGCCTTACACTACAGCACCTAACCTAATCTAGCACCGTTCGTTTCGTTGTATCCCTTCATCCGACGGTCGCTCCTCGCTTGCCTCCGTATCACCGTCCGATCTACCTACCAGCTCCACATCCCGCGGCTTCAGCTCGCGGTACACCCATCTTGATGCACCGCTCAACACCCTAGTACTGGAACCCTATACACCCTAAACAAACGCATCCCTTCTCCCAAAATCAACTGAGCTCCTTCTTCCCCGACATTTGCAGAGCCACCTCTCTGCCACCACCTTCCCCGACCATTTCCAGCCACCACCTCACCTCTGCAACACCATCACTTCTTCACCAACATCATCAGTACCTCCCCAGTCCGTTCATTTATCTCTCTAGCCATCTATGTTAGTGACTTCTCACCATTCTAAACCCTAGGTTGGAAATCACTAAAATAGATGAGGCTCTAGACATCAATCGAACACAGCAGAGGAAGCAGGAAGATCAGAGGAGGAATGGGTCGAAGATAAGAGAGTCAATTCCTCGATTTTGGGTAATGAATGTTAAACCCTAATTTTTGGGATTTGGGGGAAACCCTAATTTTAATGTTTGGGTATAAATTGAGGGTTGGGTATCACTGTTAAAACTTGTTATTGGACTAGCCAAGTAACCAATTAGGGTTAAATTTCAGTTTTGATATTTGAATTTTAATTCAATTTAATTTCAGCTTCAATTTAGGTTTGGTTTAATTTTCATGTGTGATGTTTAAATTCCTGTTTTTATGGTTTAATTTCATGTTAGGGTTAGTTTAATTTCATGTCAGGGTCAATTTAATTTCACTGTTTAACTTTAGTTTCAATTTTCTGTTCATGCCTAGTGCTCTGCTGATTTCACTGTTATGTTTAATTCACTGTTAGTTTGATGGAATGCTAGGCTAGATACCTTTGAAGCACTGAATTGATTGAGTAGTGGAAGAAATCAGTGCTCATAGCAAGCTGATTATCTTGCCATTCCATTTTTGTATGCTTAGGGTGCATTGTGTTGATTGAGTAGTGGGGAGAAACTAGTGCTCACTAGTGACAATGAGCAAGCTAGTTCTCTTCCCACTCTAGAAGAATGCCTTAGCCTTGCTCTGTTAGCTTCACCATCTCCCTTGCCCTTGGCTTAGGCCTTGGTTCATTTTGCATTGTTCTCTGCCTGTTTAGTCATTGTCTTGTAAATTTTCTCCATTGTCTTTCCTGTTAACTGCCTTTGTTCTTCATTGCCTTGTTCTGCCACTGTTACCTTGGCTTAGTGCCACCACTACTTGCACTGCCATCTCTTCTCCTTGTTCTGCTGCTGCTACTACTTGCACTGCTTGAGCAGCTACTGTGCAGTATTGCTGCTGCTGTTGCTTCCCTTGCTGTTGCTGCTGTCTTCTTGGCCTTGAGCTGCTGTGCACTGCTTGTGCAGCTGCTGCTGCAACCCATCTGCCCTGCAACTCTCCTGTTGCCTTTTCCTTCCACTGCTGCTGCTGCATTGAGCCCAAAAGCCTCAGAAGCCCATAAGTCCAAAGCCTGGGTTTTTAACCATTGGCCCTTTACAAACCAAAGCCCAGGTCTAATCAAAAGACCACAGTCCACTGTTAGCTCAATCCCATTGAGCCCAAAAGCCCAAAACAAGGTTTAAGACCTAAAGCCCATAGTCCACATTTCTGAGCCCAAGCTCAGTTCAATCCATTTCAAAATCATTCAAAGCCCAATCTAAGCCAAAAGGCTTCATAGCCCAATAGCAACTAGAACCCAAAATAGCTAGAAACTCCAAAACACACCCGATCTCTGTGGATCGACCCGTACTTGCACGAGCTACAACTGACGACCGTGCACTTGCGGTATTACTGTAGGCCCCCGTTTTTATTGCGCATAATTTTATACATATCTCCGGGCTCACCAAGTTTTTGGCCGGGGATAATTTCTATACCCTTTTTGAGGCCTGCCAAGTTTTTGGCGCCGCTGCCGGGGATTGGTGCTGTGTTTTTCTAGTAGTTTTATTAGCTATTTTTGCATTTCACTGCATAGCACTTGCATCTGCATCTGCTCACTTCTTTTGTTGTTGGACCTGCTGTTCTGAACCTGTTTTTCCTCTGCTGGGACGCCACCAAGGAAAAGAACCAAAACCCAACTGGGTTTTTGCAACAATATCAGAGCAGCTGGGCTGTGCTTAAAAGGTAACCCATTTAAGAGAACCCGAATTGTGGGCTTCCAATTTTTTAATTGTGGGCTTGTAATATTAAAGCCAATTTTTGGGCTTCTCTTATTTTCTGTTGGGTTTGTAATAATTTATTTGAGGGCTTGTTTGTTTAATTTGTGGGCTTGTATTTAATTTTGTGAGCTTGTTTAATTTGGACTTATAATTTGTATTCTGGGTTTTTAACCCAGCTGAGCTTGTAACCGATCACGCTAGTTGAACTCGTTAGTGGGCCGAGTACCCAAATTCTAGGCCGAGATTTTGGACTCAGTTCCACCAAAAGTTTTCAACTAGCTGAGCCAAAGCAAACGCAAAACAAACAGTGGGCTTGCTCCCATTCAAAAAACCAAATTTTATTTTCTTTTTCTAAAAAAAAAAAAAAAAAAAATTTTATTTTCTTTCTTAAAAAAAAAAAAAAAAAAATTTCTTGCTCCCATTTTAAACCAAATTTCTACTTTGCTCCCATTTTTAAACCAAATTTTCAAATGTCTCCCACCAAAACCAAATTTTTCCCAAAAATCCAAACCCTTTAAAAACCAAATTTGAGCTTTGTACATTTTACTTAGCTTTTGAGCCAATCATGTCTGGATTTTGGTCTGCTCCTGGGGATGGAAATAAAACTCTTAGAGAACTTGCTTATGGACATGTGCACGTTATGAACCTTCCACGGACCATGATGTCAATAGTCATAGGAATTATTATGGACATTTTCAAAGTCCCGAGCCGCAATACATGAACCCTAATGACTATTCATACATGCATCATTCATCGCAACGTGAAAATGAACATTTTGCTAGTGCCTCACTCACAATCATCACTTATGGATCAAATAGAAGCTCGAATCACAGCTTTAGAAATGCAATCACATGAGGAATCTTCACATCTAATTTTCTTAGGCAACCTGAAATCTATGCATGTCCCGCATGTGGTAGTTTAGACCACCCTGTTGAGAATTGTCATATTTTGCATAATTTTAGGCAATCTAGAGAAAATCCAATGTATGAAATGCCCATAAATTGTGAGAATGGTAGTCATTGGGACCATAATCAATCCTTTGAGGGTTGCGATCAATATTTTGTAAACCCTAATGACCATGCACACATGTACCATTCACCACAATTTGAACATGAAGAATTTTGTACTCCCATGAATTTAGACTCCACCACAGAAGCTTTAGACTCTGAGCAAGACTATGATAGATCTACACACACGAATTCATGCACTTTAGATCAGATTTTGCTTCACCTACAAAAGGAGGAAATTCATGAGGAAATGTATGTTGTCCCTAATGAAGTGTCTAGTCCCATTCATGTAAATAATGTTGAATATGAACCTAATTTAGAGGAACATGAATCGACTAATGACACCACCACTGTTAATGAGGACCAATATGCATGCTACCATGATGATGATTATGATGATTATGATGATATGTTAGAAGAACATGAAAATATTGTGGAACCTGTTGGTTCAATAACATATGGCTTCTCGCCCTCGACCTTCATGAATGTTGTTTTTTCTAATACTCATTGTAATTCATATGATTTTGATATTGACATGGGATTCGTACAATTATTCTGTGAAGATGAGCATGACATAGGAATAGTTGAATCTTCTGTAGACACTAATATGCATGAAAATATATTTGATGTGTCTGATTCTCTACCTAGGTCACATTGTGATATTTCTCCTGATTTGCCGATGCATGAGAATAAATTTGTTGATGATGTTGATGATTCTGAGTGTGAACTTGCCAATTGATTGATGATTGTGAGCATGATGTGACATGTGTAGATGAGTTAGGAGATTTTGATTTATTGATAATGATGCCTATTCTCCTACATGAGTCACAATCTGATGGCCTTCCACCCAACCTAGATTTGGTTTGTACCAATATTGTAAAACCAATTTTTCTGAAAATTCCTAACTAGGTTGGAACTGTGTGCTTCCCAAGTCCTCTTGGACTATTTTTCATAAAATAATACATTTGAGGAACCACAGTTGGAAATTGCATGTTTGCCCGTCCCTAGCACAGTTCATTTCGAGCTAGACCTTTTGAATGAACCCCCAAACTGATTTTGTTTTCAAAATATATCTTCTGTAAAATCCAGGTTTGGGGTAGCTCATTTTGTTTCACAGTTTCACTCGTCCTTTATCCATTTTAGTGTGTGAAACTTTCTATGTCTACACTTTTCTTTTGGGTTGATCCTCAACTCTTTAGATTTTGGTGTATGGTGAATTTTTTGTATATAATCCAGTAGATAAATTTTAAAAACCCTTTTGTTCCTTTTGTATATATTTTGCTAATCCAATATGATCTCGGCTGAAATATGTTGGATTTTTGCCTTGAATAACGGAGTTTTAATTCTGCTTTCGCCGAAATCGGGTATTCTCTCTCCTTTTACTCTACTCAGCATGTCCCTTTCCATATGTTGCATTTTAATTCTTTCCATATTTTGAAACATTGAGGACAATGTTTAGTTTAGGTTTGGGGGTATAGAGTAGATACCATGATAATTGCCATAATTGAAAACGAACTCCTTCTTCTTTTTGAAAAAATTGAAAAATTCCAAAAAAATTAAAAATCAAAATTCAAAAAAATTAAAAAAATAAAAAAATCATAAAAATGGAGCTCATTTACCTTGAAATGTTGACTCTTGTGCAAATATGTATTTTTATTAGGAGTCTTAGTCTAGATATTTAGGCACCCTGATTCTAGCACAATTCACATAGTGATAAGAAATTTGCACGCGCACGATCTACCAATACATGTATGGCCTCGATCTTCAAGGTGTTTGATAGGAAGTTACGATTGCCAATCACTTTAGAATACTGAACGAAACTTGACTAGCTTGTTCTTTGGTTGGTTGGGATAGAAGGTGGAGGTTACATTAAGAAAGACAACCATCGAATTTAACTGGGTGCATCAAAAAGGGCTACCTCTTGCAAAGTGTCATGTAATCTTTTGTTTCTTTTGTTATGTATCAAAAGTGTTTCCTTAAAAAAAAAAAAAAAAAAAAAAAAAAAAAAAAAAAAAACGATGTATATATTCAAAAAAAAAAAAAAAAAAAAAAAAATACAAAAAAAAAAAAAAAAATCAAGTATTCAATTCCATCATCTCTTGTTCCAAAAATAAAAGAGAGTCAATGTAAATAAGAGTCATGTAAAGAGTCATTTTGTTGTTTTATTGTAATAAGCAAGGAGGGTGTATGCCATTGATGTACAACGCGAGTAATTGTGAAATACCTCCAACTCATTCACAATTCTCGTAAAGTCCGGACAGCTAGCTAGATTTCGACCTCAGTTCTTAGCCTGAGAAACTATCTCTTGGTGATAGTAGTCATAACTTCAGATCTTTCTTTACACATGTGTAGATACACTTTACACTCTTATCACATGTCTTTTGTTATCAGTGCTAGGATTGTGCCTTCGATAGCTAGATTGACATCTCCATTTTGCTGTGAGCTTAACTGTTTTGCACATGTCACATTTGATGGAATCTGAGCTTATATTTTGACCTAGAACTTTGTAGGTACGTCTAAGCAAACCTTCACGAGACTTCAACTCGTCCACTAGGGACACTTAGTGGTTTAAAAGGCTTAGTGCATACGCTAAATGCATTCGAGAGACCAGCGACAGTGGTATAGTTAGGATTTCCTTAGTTTTGTTTTACTTGAGGACAAGTAAAATTCAGGTTTGGGGGTATTTGATGAGTGCCAAATATTGTATATATTTATCCCTTTTTGTTGGCATTTAACTCATCTTTTGTGCATTAATTCTACATTTTATCCCATATTCTGTATTTTCATTGTTTTCAAGAATAAATATTTTATTAATTAATTTTGCATTTTTAGGTAATAAATAAAGTCTGGATGACTTGCGGAGCAAAAGAGCAGAAAAGTAGTGAAAAGCCGGGAGAAATCACGCAAGGAAGCCGCGAAGAATGGTGCGCACAACCTCATTTTCTACACACAAAAACGCCTCCGTTCTCAGCCATCAGATCAGTTCTCAGAAGCATCCGATGGTCGCTCCTTCATAGAGCATCAAAATCTGAAGTCTCTGCCAAGCACCACAGCGCTGAAATTCCAAGCCTTCAGATTAGATGGTAGTTGAATCCAACGGTTGCTCCCTTGCTGTTCATCAAAGTTTGATATCTCCGCCTTACACTACAGCACCTAACCTAATCTAGCACCGTTCGTTTCGTTGTATCCCTTCATCCGACGGTCGCTCCTCGCTTGCCTCCGTATCACCGTCCGATCTACCTACCAGCTCCACATCCCGCGGCTTCAGCTCGCGGTACACCCATCTTGATGCACCGCTCAACACCCTAGTACTGGAACCCTATACACCCTAAACAAACGCATCCCTTCTCCCAAAATCAACTGAGCTCCTTCTTCCCCGACATTTGCAGAGCCACCTCTCTGCCACCACCTTCCCCGACCATTTCCAGCCACCACCTCACCTCTGCAACACCATCACTTCTTCACCAACATCATCAGTACCTCCCCAGTCCGTTCATTTATCTCTCTAGCCATCTATGTTAGTGACTTCTCACCATTCTAAACCCTAGGTTGGAAATCACTAAAATAGATGAGGCTCTAGACATCAATCGAACACAGCAGAGGAAGCAGGAAGATCAGAGGAGGAATGGGTCGAAGATAAGAGAGTCAATTCCTCGATTTTGGGTAATGAATGTTAAACCCTAATTTTTGGGATTTGGGGGAAACCCTAATTTTAATGTTTGGGTATAAATTGAGGGTTGGGTATCACTGTTAAAACTTGTTATTGGACTAGCCAAGTAACCAATTAGGGTTAAATTTCAGTTTTGATATTTGAATTTTAATTCAATTTAATTTCAGCTTCAATTTAGGTTTGGTTTAATTTTCATGTGTGATGTTTAAATTCCTGTTTTTATGGTTTAATTTCATGTTAGGGTTAGTTTAATTTCATGTCAGGGTCAATTTAATTTCACTGTTTAACTTTAGTTTCAATTTTCTGTTCATGCCTAGTGCTCTGCTGATTTCACTGTTATGTTTAATTCACTGTTAGTTTGATGGAATGCTAGGCTAGATACCTTTGAAGCACTGAATTGATTGAGTAGTGGAAGAAATCAGTGCTCATAGCAAGCTGATTATCTTGCCATTCCATTTTTGTATGCTTAGGGTGCATTGTGTTGATTGAGTAGTGGGGAGAAACTAGTGCTCACTAGTGACAATGAGCAAGCTAGTTCTCTTCCCACTCTAGAAGAATGCCTTAGCCTTGCTCTGTTAGCTTCACCATCTCCCTTGCCCTTGGCTTAGGCCTTGGTTCATTTTGCATTGTTCTCTGCCTGTTTAGTCATTGTCTTGTAAATTTTCTCCATTGTCTTTCCTGTTAACTGCCTTTGTTCTTCATTGCCTTGTTCTGCCACTGTTACCTTGGCTTAGTGCCACCACTACTTGCACTGCCATCTCTTCTCCTTGTTCTGCTGCTGCTACTACTTGCACTGCTTGAGCAGCTACTGTGCAGTATTGCTGCTGCTGTTGCTTCCCTTGCTGTTGCTGCTGTCTTCTTGGCCTTGAGCTGCTGTGCACTGCTTGTGCAGCTGCTGCTGCAACCCATCTGCCCTGCAACTCCCCTGTTGCCTTTTCCTTCCACTGCTGCTGCTGCTGCATTGAGCCCAAAAGCCTCAGAAGCCCATAAGTCCAAAGCCTGGGTTTTTAACCATTGGCCCTTTACAAACCAAAGCCCAGGTCTAATCAAAAGACCACAGTCCACTGTTAGCTCAATCCCATTGAGCCCAAAAGCCCAAAACAAGGTTTAAGACCTAAAGCCCATAGTCCACATTTCTGAGCCCAAGCTCAGTTCAATCCATTTCAAAATCATTCAAAAGCCCAATCTAAGCCAAAAGGCTTCATAGCCCAATAGCAACTAGAACCCAAAATAGCTAGAAACTCCAAAACACACCCGATCTCTGTGGATCGACCCGTACTTGCACGAGCTACAACTGACGACCGTGCACTTGCGGTATTACTGTAGGCCCCCGTTTTTATTGCGCATAATTTTATACATATCTCCGGGCCCACCAAGTTTTTGGCCGGGGATAATTTCTATACCCTTTTTGAGGCCTGCCAATACACATCCAATTAGCATGTGTAACTTGAAGTTACACATTCATACAATTAGATGAATATGAGTTTCTCTTACAAAGTTGTATTGAAATGCCTTGATCTGTAGGTTATACTCATAAACTTTGTTTGTAGTTAAATTATTCAGATTATATATGCATGATATTGAGAGTAGGTATATATGATCTTGGATGGCACTAAAAGTATGTAACTAGCATGATATTGATGTAGTGGTTATGCTGGTGATTGTTATATGATAAGTTTTATATTAATTAGCTTGCATTTATGGTTATGGAACTCTTCTTACAGTGGTAATGGTGGTTGCAGGAGTATTGATGGTAGTGGTGGTAGAAGATCTAGTGAAAGTGAGATTGGAGTGAAATCAATTATTGAAAGCGAAGAACGAAGATCAACATTGAGTGATCGGCCTATAAAATTTGATTTAAAAGTTTTTTTTTATTGTATACATTGATTGATTATCTTGTCTATATTGAATATTATGCTTAAATTTGTATTTATTATTAATGATTTTGTTCAATCAAATGCAATTTTGTTCTAGATATTTGCTATCTTTGTCTGTAACTACAATTTTGTTACTTTTTATGTGATGCTGTAAAACATGTGTAACTTTCGCTACACATCCACTTAGCATTGTAACTTGTATCTACACACCCAGTAAGCATGTGTAACTTGCATCTACACATCCAATTAGCATGTGTAACTCGCAGTTACACATAGATATAGTTTGTTCCAGTTCTGAGTATGTTTTTTCTTTCAATTAGCATGTACGACTTTCGTTTACACATCCAATTAGCATGTGTAACTTGCATTTACACATCCATATAGCTTATGTACTTGATTTAGGGATTTTCCAAGTCTAAGTATGTTTAATTAACATGTGTAACTTACAGCTACACATCCAATCAGCAAGTGTGACCTTCATCTACACATCCATATAGCTTGTGTATTTTATTCAAGGTTTTTCCATCACTGAGTTTATTTTTTTCCAATTAGCATGTGTAAATTTCGTCTACACATCCAATTAGCTTGTGTAACTTTCCTCTACACACCCAGTAAGCATGTGTAACTTCCGTCTACACATCCAATTAGCATGTGTATCTCGCAGTTACACATAAATATAGTTTGTTCTATTCCGAGTCTGTTTTTTCTTATTCATTACAACTCTCATTTTTAAGTATTTCACAACAATAACAATCAGAATATTCTCAAGTATAAATTGTATGAACAAAAATTTGAATTTGGGTCACAAATCCAATTACTCGTTCTTTCTATTAAAGTAATAATAAATTAATGATGAGCCAAAAAGACTTGTGATGCCTGTATAACAAAAACGAAGATCGGCTGCATCTTTAAACCCTGGTAGATTTATTGGAAGTTTCCATGTTCCAAACCAAAACAAACCAATATTAGAAGTTTCCATGTTCCATGCAACTCACAGAAGCCATGACAACCTGAAAAATACAAACATACAATAAAAAAATCAAAAATAAAACGAACGCAATTCACTCAGGAGCGTTGCCCCCTCGTGAAAAATATATCCTATGCAGCAAGCTAAACATAAAATGAGCCATCAACATACTCAACGGGAGAAATATATCATATGCAGAAAGCAATAGATACATTGTGTCTTACAGTACAAAATGCTACAATTGTTTATAAATACACAACATGATATATATGTGTAACTTCAAGTTACACATGCTAAAAATACAACAAGATATATATGTGTAACCTCAAGTAAGTTACACATACTGTAACAAAAAACAACATGTATACATCATCAATTTGAAGTTGTTCCTCTGAGACAACATTGTTTCTTCATCCTCTTCTCAGTATCAAACAAAAAAATCGCAACAAGTTCACAAAAAACAAAAAACAACAGAAAAATACAAATTCCATGTTAAAAATACAACATGATATATATGTGTAACCTCAAGTTACACATACTGTAACAAAAGAAAGCATGTCTACATCAATTTGAAGTTGTTCTTCTGAAACAAAATTGTTTCTTCATTCTCCTCTCAGTATCAAAAAAATAAAAACAACAAATTCTCGGACCGGACATGCAAGAACAACAAGTAATCGAAAAAAATTGAAAAAAGTTTTGAAATCAAACCAAATAAAACTCGTACCTAGATTTGTTGTTTTCCTTCTTCTGAAACAATGTTATTTCTCTTCTTGTTCTCAGTATCAACCAAATCATGTTCTCAGTATCAACCAAATCAAAAAATAAAATAAAAACGAAATAAGAAAGACTAGATCGAAAACACACCTATGTTGATTTCTCTATTCCAACCTGTCTTCTTCCTCTTCTCAGACTCAACAAAATCCAAGCAAAAAAAAAAACGATAATCAGTAAAAAATCGGAATAAAAAAATAGAACATAAAAACTATTGAATCAAACCTATTTTATACAAACATAAAATAAAAATTGATTCAAACATATCTGTTTTTCTTCAATGCAGCGTCTTCCTCTCGTCAGATCTGAGAAAAACTGAATCAATTCAACGATTTAAGATAAATAACGTGTTGTTCTTCCTCTCATCTTCAATTCAACGAATCAAAAATCAATGCACCTGTTTGTTGTTCTTCAATGCAGCGATTTTGTGAAGAAACAATTCGAATTTAGAAGATTTGATATCATGAAAAGAAAATCGCCAGAGAGTAGAGAGATAAGAGAGTAAAAAAAACAAACCTGATTTGATTTTCTGTTTCTGTTCCTTTATAAATCTACTATAAATAGAGGAGGTTATTTTTTTGGTATTTTCAGATTTATTAAAAAAAATGATGACGTCAGCAATCCGAAAAATTTCAAAACCTAGCCCAAAAATAAAAGTTATGGGCCTAGAAATATCAAAAACTAAAAATATGGAGTTGATAGTGAAGGATCCATTTTGTGGGGCTTCTATATATTGAACCCATATAGTAAGGGGGTAATAGTATTTTTCACTTTTTACAAACATCTTAAATTCCAAAAGAAATCAGTGAGACCCATCATTTGAAATTAGGTATTTTCTTTTCGAAACCAAACAATCCAATTTCATAATTCATGATAGCAAAACATAATTCAATTCGTATGGAGCAATTCAATAACAACACAAAGACAAATCAGGGAATTCAAATCTCAATTTGGGAAGAAATAACACTAAAGTAGTAGGAAATTTCTCAAAGAAGATGAGTAGTAAAACGTACCTCAAATCAGCATGCACCTAGTTGTCTGATAGACACATTTTTGTGTCTGAATTGTCCTCAGTGTCTCTATTGCTAGTGTTTGATTTTGTACTTATTATGGTGTTTTTATGTTTGTGTAGGTGTTTTTAGAGAAATACACTTGTGTGGAAAAAGTTGCTCAAAAAGTGCTATTTGGACCCCTGAAGGACATTTGCTATACGGACCCCAGATTTGGCTAAGGGTCACCCAAGGTTATGCGTAGCCCAAATTCATCCCCAGCACCCAAATTTTTCCTCAGCACCCATCTTCTATCCGCATCCCAGAACAGGATAGGGGCACTTCATCTTCAACATTTCAAAACTGAATTTTGGTGGGAAAATAAAAACAGAACTGTGTGATTTTTCGATCGATATTTGAAGGAGTTCTGGGTCGATTAAAGGGCTGAAATTTGTTGGGTAGTTGTGATATGTCCCAACAAAACTATCATGAGTGATTTAATTGGATAAATTTGGCTAGATAATTCACGAGAAGAAAAAAAATGAGTTTATTCTCGGAAGAGGATATCACAGGATTTGCGCGAGCAGCAGAGGAGTTTGCACATGTTTGGAAGACCCTAAAAACTATTTGGAGCGTGAAGGAGTTAAATATGGCAATTTGGAAGCTTCAGAATGCGTATAGAGATCAAAAATCTGAATTATTTCCTAAACTGGCCGTGAGGAATAATGGAGAATTATATGAAGTTATTACGTGAGATTTTGCTGTTGCTGGGTTATAAATAGGTGCTGGAATATCATGGAAGGTCTGCGGAGAGTTTGGGAGATTATAGAGCATCACAGAGTCGAGAAAATCAAATTCCAAAAATATTTTTCTGCTGCTGCTCATCTGAAGAACGCGAAGAACAGACCATCCAAGACAGTCGTTTTTTTAACAGTGGAAACGACACACAGCCGTGGGTCGAGAATCAGCGACAATACACTTTTATCGTTCTTTTCTATTTGTAACGTTATCATTATTTCTCCCATTTCATCATTTGTAAACACCATTTGAGCAATGAATGAGCGTGTTTTCCTAATGATGAGCTAAACCCAATTCTTGGGGCGACGAAGGAAGCCATTCTCTCAAGAATTATGTGGTAATATTTATTTTATAAATTTATGCAATATTTTTATATGATTAATTGCATTGGTAAAAAAATAAATTAAATGATTCTTATTAATCAAATGTGTTTTCTCTTGATGATGCATGCTTAGTTTTAGACTATTGATGTGTTATACTTGCGACTAACATTTGATATTTTGTAAACCTGATTTGGGCAATACTTTAGAATCGAATCAATTGTTTAAATTGCATGATATAAATTAATTTAGAACCACATAAGTATTGATGAATGGTGAAATCCTAGCTCCAACCTCTCCATAATTTTGACAACCTATCAACATTTATTTGCTTTATTTTCTTTGCTTTAAAATTAAGTATAAAATCGATTACTTTCACAAGTCTCAATGAACGTTTTACTACAACTCAATTTTAAATCACATCAATTTTTGGCGCCGCCGACGCAGACTTGTCTTTAGGCTAGAGTTTTTAGATTTTTTTTTTTTAGGTTTTTATTTGTTTTTCATTTTTATTTTATTTGTTCTTCTTTAAGTTTCTAGGTTTTTGTCTTTTCCTTACAGATTTTGGAATTTGGAGCGAAAGAAAAATTTTCCAAAGCTTTTGGTGAATACTTACAGATTTGGAGTAAAAGCAAAGCGAAAGGAGCGAAAGAAAAGGAGAATAAAAATTAATTAAAAAAAGAGAGAGAGAGATAGACAATTTTTTATTTTTTTTAGAATTTTTTTTAGATTATTTTTTTTTTCTTTTGCACTTTATTTTTGGACTTTGGACTGTGGACTTTGAGACTTTTTTTTTAACCCTAAGGAAGGTTAGTTTAAATATCAATTGTTTGCAGAGAAGGACGGCGATTACGATATCGCCTCGGCCCCTCAGGTTCGTACATGACATAGGAGTCGTGGCCCGAGTCGACTTCAGCGGTTCATCCCCCGTCTGGTACGAGAGGTAAGTTTGTCGAAACACTCATGAATCTCCTGTCAGCGAGTTACTGTATTCCTTCGTTTGCATATATGCTGAGGATTTGAAAACGGCTGCTTTAATTTCCTAGTAAAGGGCAAGGAATGAACATACAATATAAGGGTTCGGATTTCATCACCGTTCCCTTCTTGCCCGCCTTAGGAAAACGAAATCAAACGCGAACCTAAGCCTAAAATTTGACTAGAACGAGACCTATAAGGTAATGAGCTTAATAGGAAAGTCATTCGAAAAATATTGGCTACTCTTTTAAGCATGCTCCAAAGTTCATGATGGTTTCTGTGAGTTGAATACGCCGCCTTGTAACGCCAGTGAGGCCTTGGGTATCAAAGCTCCATTGAGCTTCCCTCGTCTCGATTCAACTTACTTAAACTCGGATTAATTCCAGAGGGTCTTGCTTAAATTGTAACGAATTCCATTTCGAAGGATTAGAAGTTGTTCTAGAAACAATCTAAGTTGAGCCATTATGCTTTTTGTTTGCTAGAAATCTTTAGGTTTGCTTTGGTGGAGTCATCCTTGTTTGTGTTTGCATAGAACTTCCCTTATTTTTAGGATTTCTTTCTTTTTCTTTTGTTTTTCTAGTGTATGCCAAAGGTTATTAAAGAGCGGGATTGGAAAAGAAACACTCTAAGTCGTTTGATTAGTGATAAACCTAGTAGTTCTTCTTGTGAAGGCGGAGAGCTCGAAGACTCTTCTTTTGAGAGCCCTGTTTTTGGAAACTTCAGTTTTGAGAATCTGTCTTTTCGTGAGGAAAATACCCCTAGTACTTCAGATGTGCCAGCGATGGAAACTTTGAAATATTATATGTTCCCAACTAGGTCCACTCGAGTTTCATGCATTAAATTTCTAGCCACTACGGCTAATTTCGAGATAAAACCTAGTATTCTTCAGATGATCCCTATATTCTTAGGGAAAGATGATGAGAACCCTTATTTTCATATTAGGGACTTTGAGAAAATTTGTGGGACAATTAGAATAAAAGACCTTACTGATGAAGTCTTGAAACTTAAGATGTTTCCCTTTTCCTTAAGAGATAAAGCCAAGACCTAGCTGAACAACCTACCATCTGAATCCATTGAAACATGGCAGGAACTTATTGCTGCTTTCTATATGAAATTCTACCCTAAGCATAAAACTGCGTCTGTTAGGCAGAAAATTAGTGCTAGTGTGCAACAAGAGGGAGAGTCTCTTTATAGGTTCTTAGAGAGATTAAATGATCTCCTATCCCAGTGTCATCACCATGGATTTGATAATATGAAACTCGTAGAGATTATTTATGATGGTTTAGACTATTCAACCAAAGCCATGGTTGAGTCTATGTGCGTTGGTGAGTTCACTAGTAAAAGTGTTGATGATGCTTTCACCTTCTTAGGAGCTGCCGCTGAAAAATCCCAATATTGGGAGTCTTGTGTTGAACCCACCAAAAGACTCTTGGTCAATAGAGGTAGCACCAGTGTGGTAGATACAAGCTTCGGGTCTGATGCTAAGTTTGCTTCTTTGTCTAGAAGGTTAGAATCTTTGGAATTGAATCATCCTAAACATAGTCTCTTGTTGAACCTGATGATAGGTTTAGAGCCTCTCAAGTGTCTAGTTGTGGAGTAGAACCCAATAACTCGTTTTGGGAAGGTCAGGTTAGTGAAGAGCAAGCCCATGCTGTCTATAACAATGCTAGGTTTGAGAACCGTCAAAGTTTGACCCATACTCAGAGACTTACAACCCTGGTTGGAGAAACCATCCTAATTTTTCTTGGTCTAAGGGTCAGAATCAAGGACAGTCTAGTAATTCTCAGCCTCCCCCAGGTTTTGGTTATGCTAAGAACTCTTCAGGTCAACCCCAGTTTCAGAATGAGAAAAAGATCTCCACCTTAGAAGAAACCCTTACTATGTTAGCAAAGAACCATGAGATGTTATCAAAGAACCACTGGTTTTCAAGAAGAAACCAGGCAGAATTTTAAGAATAATTCCCAGTCTCTTGCTAACTTAGAACTTCAAGTCGGCCAAATAGCTAAGTTTCTTAGTGAAAGAGAAGATGGAAGATTCCCTAGTCAAACTGATCCTAACCCTAAAGGAGAGAATCGTACAATCATGTGAATTCTATAACAACCCTTAGGAGTGGAAAGAAAGTTGACAATAAGGTTGCCATGCCTGATAGTGAACATGTGTAGTTCACCCTTCTGAGCCAGAAAATGAGGACTGATAGAGTCTCCAAAGAGACCAATGAGGGTCATGAGCCCGTTTGTTCCCAGAGCCCCGTTCCCCCAGCTGCTAGTTCCAACTAAGAGGGAGTCCAACTTTAATGATATATTGGAGGTTTTTAAGCAGGTTACTATCAACCTCCCATTGTTAGATGCGATTAAGCAGATTCCCGCTTATGCCAAGTTTCTTAAGGATATGTGTACGCGAAAGCGAAAACTTAGTGTCCAGAAGAAAGCCTTCCTAGCTAGTCATGTGAGTTCTATTATTCAGAATACCACTACTCCTAAGTATAAAGACCCAGGGTCCCCTACTATTTCTTGCACAATAGGTAAATACCGTGTCGAGAAAGCTTTGCTTGACTTAGGAGCCAGTGTGAACTTACTGCCATACCATGTGTACCTTAAGCTAGGACTTGGTGAGATGAAACCTACCGATATGACACTTCAGTTAGCTGATAGGTCCGTTAAAATTCCTCGTGGTGTGATCTAGGACGTTCTTATTGAGGTCGACAAGTTTATTTATCCAGTGGATTTTGTTATCCTAGATACCCAACCTGTACCTGACCCAGAGAACCAAATACCAGTGATTTTAGATCGCCCGTTTTTAGCTACATCCAATGCGATCATTAACTGTCGAAATGGTATTATGAATTTGTCTTTTGGTAATATGACCATTGAGCTGAACATTTTTAATATTAGTAAGCTACCCTCTGAACTAGATGACTCGAACATAGAAGAGGTGAACATGATAGGAACATTAGTCGAGGAGTCATTACCAAACACTTTGTTAGAAGATCCATTTGAGAAATGCCTAGCCCAATTTGGGATTGATTTTGATGATGACGATGTGATTAATGAGGTGAATGCTTTGTTAGATTCAACCCCTTTGATAGACACTAGTAATGGCTGGAAACCTAAGTTCGAACCTCTACCCGTTTCTGAGTCTACTCTAGTTCCTTCGTTAGAAAAGCCTCCAAAGTTGGACCTTAAACCATTACCAGATTCCCTGAAGTATGTGTTTTAGGCACATCTGAAACTTTACCTGCGATTATAGCATCCGACTTGGATAGTGATCAGGAAAGTAGGCTAGTGACTGTCCTTCAGAATAACAAGGAAGCTTTAGGGTGGACCATAGCAGACATTAAGGGTATAAATTCTACTGATTGTATGCATCATACCTATTTAGAGAGTGATACCAAACCTTCTAGGGAGATACAACGTCGACTTAAACCTAATATGAAAGAAGTAGTTCGAACCGAGGTTCTTAAGCTGTTAGATGCGGGCATTATCTACCCTATTTCAGACAGTAAGTGGGTCAGCCCTGTTCAGGTTGTTCCCAAGAAATCCGGTATTAGTGTAGTACAGAATGATAACAATGAGTTAATTCCAACCCGGGTGACCACGGGTTGGCGTGTCTGTATTGACTATAGGAAATTGAACAAGGTTACTATGAAGGACCACTTTCCCCTTCCCTTCATCGACCAAATGCTAGAGATATTAGCTGGACGTATCCATTATTGCTTTTTATATGGATACTGCGGTTATAATCAGATTTTCATAGCCCCAGAAGACCAAGAGAAAACCACTTTTACCTGTCCCTTTGGTACCTTTGCGTATAGACGCATTCCTTTTGGGCTATGTAATGCCCCTGCGACCTTTCAGCGTTGTATGCTGAGCATATTTTCTGACATGGTAGAACGGTTCTTAGAGGTCTTTATGGATGATTTTTCAGTGTTTGATTCATCTTTCGATGAGTGCTTGCATCATTTGTCATTAGTTTTGACTAGGTGAAAGGAAAATAATTTAGTGCTTAATTGGGAGAAATGTCACTTCATGGTTCGTTCAGGAATTGTTCTAGGGCATATCATATCTTCGAAGGGTATAGAGGTAGATATGGCCAAAGTTGACCTCATTAAAACTTTACAGGTACCAAAAACCGTAAGGGATATTAGGTCATTCTTAGGGCATGCGGGTTTTTATCGTCAATTCATTAAGGATTTTAGCTTGATTTCTATACCTCTTTGCAATTTTCTTGCAAAAGACGTTAATCTTTGATGATGCTTGTTTAGAGGCTTTTGATAAGATTAAGAATTTACTCACTACCGCCCCCATAGTCCAGGCACCCAACTGGAACCTACCCTTTGAGATCATGTGTGATGCTTCAGATTATGTTATTGGTGTTGTGCTAGGTCAGCGAGAAAATAAGTTACTTCATGTGATTTACTATGCTAGCAAAACTCTAAATGATGCCTAGTTGAACTATACCACTACGGAGAAGGAACTATTAGCTATTGTGTTTGCCTTAGACAAATTTAGATCCTACCTCTTAGGTTCTAAGGTCATAATATTTATTGATCATGCTGCTTTGAAGTATCTTCTTTCCAAGAAGGATACTAAACCTAGATTGATTAGATGGATCCTATTGTTGCAAGAATTTTCCTTAGACATTAGAGATAAAAATGGTGCAGAAAATGTAGTAGCAGACCACTTGTCTAGGCTTGTTGTGGATACCCTTAATGATTCTCCTCCTGTTAGGGATAGTTTTCCTGATGAACAATTGTTCTTTGTTACCCAAGCACCTTGGTATGCGAATATAGTGAATTATCTTGTTACTGGTCGAATATCCCAACATTGGGGTAAACAAGATCGTTCTAGGTTTTTAGCCGAGGTGAAG
The DNA here is from genome assembly GCF_003573695.1 of Papaver somniferum. NCBI lineage: Eukaryota > Viridiplantae > Streptophyta > Magnoliopsida > Ranunculales > Papaveraceae > Papaver > Papaver somniferum. The sequence continues at coordinate 157,442,337 of NC_039365.1, read as the reverse complement.
CACTACTTTTGGGATGATCCTTATTTGTTTAAGTATTGTCCAGACCATATTATTAGTAGATGTATACCTGAGTGTGACCAGTCCAGTATTATTTCCTTTTGTCATGATCATGCTTGCGGGGGTCACTTTAGTGCTAAGAAGACTGCTGCTAAGATATTTCAGTGTGGTTTCTATTAGCCTTCATTGTTTAAAGACTCCCGTAGTCACTGTGTTACTTGTGAGCGTTTCCAGAAGTTAGGAACCATTTCCCGTAGGAACATGATGCCCTTGAACCCTATTTTAGTTGTTGAGGTCTTTGATGTGTGGGGTATTGACTTTATGGGTCCGTTTCTTAATTCTTTTGGTAACCTTTACATCCTTGTCGTTGTAGACTATGTATCTAAGTGGATTGAGGCAGTTGCGTGTAAAACAAATGACCATAGGGTTGTGATTGAGTTCTTGAAAAATAATATACTTACACGTTTTGGTACACCGCGATCTATAATTAGTGATGGAGGGACGCACTTTTGAAATGGACCTTTTAGGATTTTGATGAAGAAATATGGTATTACACATAAGGTAGCAACCCCATATCATCCACAGACTAGTGGTCAGGTAGAGGTTTCCAATAGAGAGATAAAGCGTATATTAGAGAAAACAGTTAATCCTAATTGGAAAGACTGGTCGTCTAGGCTTACTAATGCCTTATGGGCTTACCGTACTGCCTTTAAGAACCCCATTAGAATGTCGCCTTATCGGCCTGTGTATGGCAAGGCATGTCATTTACCTGTTGAGTTAGAACATAGATCTTATTGGGTTGTTAAGAAGCTAAATTTTTCACTTGACAAGGCAGGAGCCCATAGGAAACTCCAGCTCAATGAGTTGGAAGAGATTCGTATAGATGCTTACGATAGTGGAAAGGAGTGTAAGAACAAAATGAAACTTGTGCATGATAAGAATATTTTAAGAAAGTCATTTTCTCCAGGTCAAAAAGTTCTTCTGTATGATACCCGCTTGCATATTTTCCCTGGGAAGTTACGTTCTCGGTGGACGGGTCCTTTTATTGTTCACACTGTCTTTCCTCATGGAGCTGTTGAGATCAAGACACCATATGGTATTAGTTCTTCGAAGGTTAACGGTCAGAGATTGAAACCCTTTTTAGACCCTTTCCTATAGGTGATGTTGAGGAGGTTCATCTGGAGGACCCTGTTTACCCTTGATTGACCATCGAGGCGATTGTATGTTGTATATTAGTTTTTGATTTCTCTCTTCACCCAGGTACTATCTTTCCGACTTCTCTATTTACTGATACCTCATGTTACTTTGCTTTTTGGTATTGCTCTTTCATTAGAAACATTGAGGACAATGTTAGATTTTAGTTTGGGGGTGGGGAAGAAACTTTTTGTTAGCTTTTAGTTGCAATAAATAAACTCCAGAGCCTAGAAATTTATGCTTATTAATGTTGGCACTAACCAATCTAAGTGGATGGGAACATCTTGGTTGTAGGAGTTGATGAACCAATCTGATTAGATGGAAACATCTAAAGAGTCTATTCATAAGAGCATAGAGCTCAGGTGTTAGAATAAAAAAAAACATGGTAGTTTCGCCATAACTCGTTGAATCCTAATCCCTTCCGTTTTTATTTCTTAAGTGATTTGGTGGGGCACATGACTCAAGTTGTTACCATTGCTAGGTGAAATAGGGTGATTGAGATACCAAAAGAAATGTTGTTTGAGACCAGACCATCAGACCAACCGGAATAAATTCAATAAAGTCGACCATTGGTGCCCTTGTATATGCCAGTTATGTTGACCTAGAGTTAGGTTTATCGACCACTGGTCCCCTTGTATATGCTAGTTGTGTTGATATTAGTCAGACCGGTATCTCAGTCCATTAGGATAGGTTCATCTTGGCAGAGGCCTTCAGACAGATATGGGAAACACCGTTCACTTTGAACCATCTATGTTTCTCTTTATCCATCTTCTTAATCTTTCCATGTGATTGGTTGACTCCGGTTATGATGTATAGAAACTATCTGAGTAGAGCTCTGTCACTTATATATGAATTTTAGTATGCTGAGTGCAAACTCGTGTACAACAATTGGAATTTCGCATCAGGGTACTTCCTCCTGTAGTCAATGATTGTATGCCAACCAAGGAGATTCTTTAGTGCCTTCCAAGGTTCTGCGTAGATAGCTAGGGTCTGGAGTAAAGGTTTTGTGGGTACACCTCTGGTAAACCCTCCAGAGACAACACTCCTCCGTTAGGGCCACCTAGCGGTTTAACGGCTTGCTGCATGTGCTAAGTGTAGTCATTTTATATTAGATTTGCTCGAGGACTAGAAAATAATAAGTTTGGGGGTATTTGATAGACACATTTTTGTGTCTGAATTGTCCTTAGAGTCTCTATTGCTAGTGCTTAATTTTGTACTTATTATGGTGTTTTTATGTTTGTGTAGGTGTTTTGGAGAAATACACTTGTGTGGAAAAAGTTTCTCAAAAAGGGCTATTTGGACCCCTGGAGGACATTTGCTATACGAACCCCAGATTTGGCTAAGGGGCACCCAAGGTTATGCGTAGCCCAAATTCATCCTCAGAACCCAAATTTGTCCTCAGCACCCATCTGCTATTCGCATCCCAGAACATGATAGGGGCACTTCATCTTCAACATTTCAAAACTGAATTATGGCGGGAAAATAAAAACAGAACTGTGTGATTTTTCGATCGATATTTAAAGGAGTTCTGGGTCGATTAAAGGGCTGAAATTTGTTGGGTAGTTGTGATATGTCCCAACAAAACTATCATGAGTGATTTAATTAGTTAAATTTGGCTAGATAATTCACGAGAAGAAAACAAAGGAGTTTATTCTCGAAAGAGGATATCACGGGATTTGCGCAAGCAGCAAAGGAGTTTGCACGTGTTTGGAAGACCCTAAAAACTATTTGGAGTGTGAAGGAATTAAATACGGCAATTTGGAAGCTTCAGAACGCGTGTAGAGATCAAAAATCTGAATTATTTCCTAAACTGGCCGTGAAGAATAATGGAGAATTATATGAAGTTATTACATGAGATTTTGTTGTTGTTGGGTTATAAATAGGTGCTGGAATATCATAGAAGGTTTACGGAGAGTTTGGGAGAATATAGAGCATCACAGAGTCGAGAAAATCAAATTCCAAAAATATTTTTCTGCTGCTGCTCAGCTGAAGAACGCGAAGAACAGACCATCCAAGACAGTCGTTTTTCAACAGTGGAAACGACACACAACCGTGGGTCGAGAATCAACGACAGTACACTTTTATCGTTCTTTTCTGTTTCTAACGCATGTAACTATTACATACCCGGTTATCATTGTTTCTCCCATTTCATCATTTGTAAACACCATTTGAGCAATGAAATCAACTTTTGAGCGTGTTTTCCTAATGATGAGCTAAACCCAATTCTTGGGGCGACGAAGGAAGCCATTCTCTCAAGAACTATGTGGTAATATTTATTTTATAAATTTATGCAATATTTTTATATGATTAATTGCATTGATAAAAAAATAAATTAAATGATTCTTACTAATCAAATGTGTTTTCTCTTGATGATGCATGCTTAGTTTTAGACTTTTGATGCGTTATACTTGCGACTAACGTCTGATATTTTGGGAATCTGATTTTGGCAATACTTTAGAATCGAATCAATTGTTTAAATTGCATGATATAAATTAATTTAGAACCACATAAATATTGATGAATGGTGAAATCCTAGCTCCAGCCTCTCCATAATTTTCACAACCTATCAACATTTATTTGTTTTATTTTCTTTGCTTTAGAGCGAGTCCCACTTAAGAGGGAAAAATTCCTCTTTTCTGGCTCCGGATCACATGTCCGAGCTTCCTTATCCCCTCATGTCCCACCAATGATAAAACGACATGTGTCCGAAAAAATATCTACTAAATTAACTTTGTTATTGTCTTACAAAACGGAATAGTTATGTACTATCAGATAAACTATTCTGATTTTATTTGATTTTTCCATAATCTTGTCACTGATTTTTTTTAACAACAGAGGAAAAAGATATTCAAAGCTTATGTTTTAAAGATATGATGATATTACTGCCAATAAAATAGTGGTTCCTCCATGACCATTTTTTTCTCTCTGCCTTTCAACACATTGAACTTGAACAGTCTTATTCCTTCCTTCATAGTTAATGTCATTTATAAATAGTTATATAAATTCATTATTCCATACTAGTCTAGCAAACAATGTTCTTATTATCAGTATTACGGTCCTTAACCAAGTCTGTCGTATTATTACTACTTGTTTCACTTCCTTCATGATATGATGGATGGTCATATAACTTTGAAGACTCTATTTAGGATCAGGTATCTGGTAGTAGTATTATGCATAAATGTGCAAAGTCCTAATCAAAAGGTAGAGTCTGATTAAAGGATGAACTCAAAAAAAGTGTATAACCACCCACCACCCACCCACCCCCCCACAAAATCAACAACGCCACTGTTTTCCAAACGTGACGCGTTGGCTATGTGATTATATGCCTGACATGTGGTTTATTATGATTGGAGTGGATATGAGGGGACAGGGGATCCGGAGCTCGTTGGATAGAGAGGGTGTGAGGACTTGGTCCTGAGATGCCGGCCCAGTGACTGTGCGACCAGCTAGTCTATATGATCCGGTCCAAGGGGCCCATCGTAGGGTAGGTGTGTGCTAAAGAAAAAAGGTTAAACGAAGTTCCTACGAGAGAAGGGTTATTTTGAACAAAAACGATTAACAAATCGAGAACCAAAACATCAAAATAAACCGATAATCACAAAATCATACCCTGCTTGTTTTGTGGAGTGAAAATAGGAAATTAGCTCGTGTTTGTGAGATAAATTTTTAAATCCTTTTTTTTTTTTTTATGTTCTTCCTCGCAAACAGTAGGATAAAGCTAAATAAAAATTAAAGCACTCGTCGTATGGTTCAACTTTAACACCCTGGTGAAACCCGCTAGAACGCAAGAATCCATGACAAACTAAATATATCTTGCAGACGAAAGCATAATTAGGTTGACTACCATTTTAAGCAAAATGAAGGATAATTGATAATTCCTTATAAGAACTTGCTTCGAAAAGAATGAAAAATGAAAATATTAGTTCATATAGAAAGTGTTCTAAAATATGATACTTATTGGAAACTGGAAATGAAAATTAATTCAAGATCATCAATGTATAGTTAGTGTTTCTCGGTACAGATCTTAGAGCAAGAATTTATACATCCTTTGGCTTCTTCTTGACCTGGAATAATTCATCACCAACGGAAAGTAACAACAAACATTAAGACGTACATCCAGGATATGATGAACAAGAAAAAATAAATCAAAAGCATATATATTTGAACTAACTAGATAGAGATCACACCCAGGTTCAGTTTATTGGCACAATTAGCGTATGCACAACCCTTCTGACAATATGTATCATTATTTTCAGCAATGGAAACTTTACCACCAACACAATCAGCTCCTATACATTTTATGAGACACCAGAAAATACCAAAACCAGGATGGTCGGCATCACAAGTTCTCACGCAATCATCGTAACATTTACTACCATTAGATGATGCAGCAGATGAATAACTAGTCTTCCCTAACAACATGATAACCACCATGATAACAACGAGCTTCATCCTCCCTGCAATCACGAATAACCTTGACTAAATCCTATAATATCACTCTGCAAACTATGAAAATGACCACTCTCGATCGGCAACTAATTAATTTATAGTAGATAACAAATGGAGGAGTATTCGACAGATTTAGAACAGAATCTCAAGGGATTAATTACCATTCACTGTATCTAATTTTAGCAAATATCATTAAATGCCCATTAATGTAATATCCGTAATTTAATTTAATAAATGCTCGTTTAAAATGATGTCACCAGCTCTCTATGTTGTACTTATCTAGTTTTTCGTAGAGTGATCGAGATCGAATTGAACCACCAAAAATCTTCAGGGTATGTGCTTTATTAATTTGTTCTAAATGGGCGCCTTACGGAATTTTGAGGGCCCGTTACGTATCGCCCCGGCTAACTTTTAACAGCATTTTCAATCACTTTGGAGGACATCCAAAATCGGACAAGATTATCACAGCATGGCTGAATTGGGGACCCCTAGCTAGAGAACAAAAAAAAGGTCGTTAAAACCTAATTTGAGTCGTCCCTTATCCATAATTAGTGATAATTTTACTTAATTAGTGTTGATCTCACTTAATTTGATTCTAACCTTTTTTTTTCCAAAATTTTTGTTTGCAATTTTCATTTTTCATTTTTTTTTTGCCCAGACCTGCATGAAAAGTCGTCAGGGTAGTGAAGTATTTCGATAACGACTCTTAACAGTCGTTTAAGTTTCAAAAACGACCCTCAAGAGTCATTAGTGTTTAAAAATTGTTTCTTGACGAATCTGAACAGTCGTTAATGGTTATAAAAGAGTCGTTATCTTCTTTGAAGAGCCATTAATGGCGGAAATACATTAGAAGAAGATAACGACTCCTTTATAACCATTAATGACTGTTTAGAGTCGTCAAGAAACAAAGACGGCTCGTGAGGGTCGTTGACGACCCTTTAATGTAACAACTGTTTAGAGTCGCCAAGAAACAATGACGATTTATGAGGGTCGTTTTTGAAACACTTCAATATCATGACGACTCTACCAAATTTGGTGACGATTCTCCAATAAACAATGACGATCCTTCAATTTTTTTGGACAGAGATAGTTTTTGGTCATAAATAGTCGTTAGTGTATAAAAAGGGGTCGTCAAAACCCAGAAAAAGGGTTGTTATCTCCTACACTCTAGACATCAACGATTTTTCATACAAATAACATGCATATGAAAAATCGTTAGGGTATATAACTATGAGGTTGACGACTCTTATTTTTCAGTTGTGATGGAGAGTCGAGAGAGAGGGGAGGAGAGGACTGATTATTTTTTTGGGTTTAAAAATGAAAATGAGTTAGGGTTTAGAGTTAAGGGTTAATAGAATTTTAAGTTTTACATTTAATGAAGGGTAAAACAGTATTTTCACTATATTTTGGGTGGAAATAGATTCTTTTGGGGTGGGAATAAAATGTTTGAGGCCCCTAATTATTTCTTGGGGCCCCAATTAAGCCCTGTTATCACAGCTCGAACAAGAAAATATTTTTGAAGGAGGCACCAATATTGGCGTATGTTGGAACTCATGGTCAATATTTGGGTCATATATTGAACAGTATTAGATTATAAAGAATAAGTAATCTACGAAATCATCTTCTAAGAGCAACTGCAATGGACGAGTAAACCTATAATTATGATCCAGGGACGAGACGCAACGGGACGGAGTAAAGACTAAACTCTGGACTAAAACCAAATTCCAGACCATATTTGGTCTGGGACCAAGACCAAAACTATATATAGTGGAGCGGAGGTATAATCAACGTTTGGCATCGGGCGTATATATAATCTACGCCTGTTGTGAAACGTACGTAAAGTCACCGCCCCATACAGAGGCGTGTATATAAGTTACGCCCGGTTCAGGCGTTGATAAAATGTTCGCCCGTTGGGACGTTGATAAAGTTTACGCCCCACGTCAGGCGTTAATAAAATGAACGCCCCATTCAGACGTAGATTATACAAACGCCCCAGCCCGTCGTTGATATTCTTAACGCCCCACGCCAGGCGTTGATAAAGTGTACGCCCCATTCAGGCGTTGATATAGTTAATAACTTTTCTTTATCCCCAGAACACGGCAGAAGTTTCTCTTTTTCAGTTGCTATCCCCAGATGATTTGTTAATATCTCGGAGGCGAACTTGCTTGGAGCCTCCTCAGTTTCATGGAACTGCAGTGAGGTTTGCTTTGGTCTGCATTTTCCAGCCTTACTGTTAGCACCATTCAATTTTACTTCTGAAGAATCTTCATTTCCGCCAAATTTAGGCCGATCATCTATTTTACCTTCAGTTGGAGGAATTCCGATGGGATGTTTCATGCTAGACCTATTCTTCTCAACCTTACTGGTCTCAACAGCACACTTCTCCACAAAGCTGCTCTTTTCAATCCTTGGTTCTTCATTATATGGGTGCTTCAAGTAATTCCAGTCATTACCCCAACCCTAAAATCAAGAGAGTTGTCTTTCTTTCATCATAGTTCGTCTAAAATTCAGAGAAGGGGCTGCTGTTTACTGCTACCAAAATGAGATGCAAATCAGATCGATGAAGGTTTTGAATCGAGAAATAGATGAGGTTGTTGCTGGTGACTGAGAGAACAGATCGAAAAGAAGTCCAGGGTTGAAATCAGATGAAGAAATTAAAGAGATGGTGGTTGTATCTGAGATTTGAAGTTAGGGTTTGAATTAATATTATGGGTTCATGAGAAATGAAGAAATTAATTGATGTTCAAGGGTTTTGACGGATTTCAGAGATGCAGATGATGATTTCAGAGATGAATTAGAAAATAGGTTGATGCTGGACTTGAATTTTACAGGGAAGAAATGATGTTGGTGGTGATGTTGTTTGTTGTTGAGGTCTGAGAATCACAAGAGAAGTAAAGATGGAAGATGACATTGTTGACAACTGATTGGGGGTTATGGCAGAGAAGGAAATGATTGAATGCTTTGTAGATGTGGATGGATATGAACTTGCAGGCTAGATTGTGAGCTGTTGCAGTTGTTGGATTTCAGAATTGGTGGTATTGGAAACGCAGCTGAGAATTGCAGAAGCAGAGATGAAGCACATGCTTTGGTGGTACTGTTAGTGGTGTTGAGACAATGAAGCTGAAATGGTGATGTGCTGATGAAATGGGTACTGGCTTGTGAATATTATGGCCAGAAGTAGAGTTTGGAATTGGCTGAAGGAAGGGTTCTTTTGTGCTGATACTCAAATTATAGAAGAAGAGTAATGAGTTGTATGCAGTGGAGTTGCAGTTGTGGTTCCGGAGGATTTGGCTGTAATGGAGATTGAAGTGTAGGTGATAGTGCTGGTGCTAAGCAACAGAGAAGAACTGGAATGCAGTGGAAGTGTAGATGTAAAGAGTCTCAAAATTCCCACCATCCGGTTCATTACTAGGGCATCGTAGAGAACTGCCACCCCCGGCAGAGAACTTATCCTTCTCCAAAGGTCAGGCGTTGATTATACGTCCGCCCCATGTCAGGCGTTGATTATACAAACGCTTTATTCAGGCGTTGATTATACGTTCGCCCCACCAGGCGTAGATTATACAAACGCCCCTTCTCCGAGCGTGAAATATATGTACGCCCCACAACAAGCGTATTCTTTATCAACGCCCCACAAGCAGCGTTAATTATATCTCCGCCCGGCCCAAACGAAGATTATAACAACGCTCCACATGCAAGCGTGGATTATATCTCCGCCCGACTAAATATACTCAACTGCCTTAACGTGACACCACATACTAAACTCAAATTTGATCGTTTGTTTTGGTCTTTGATCTTTGGTTTTGATCGTACCACTGTGGACACTCTAAGACTTGATCAGATCAATTTCTTCCATTTTTGGAGAATACCGTTTCTACTTGGAGATGTTTTTAAATTCAGTCCATGAAATTTGTAAGAAACTTCACATTGTTGTTGATGTTCTTATATATTACAGTTGCAATCGCAAAGTCGTCCTGCCTCTTGGAAATTGCAAACAAATTCTGCGAACTGAATGAAATTTATGCCTATCTTCAACAAATCATTTTTTATCAAAAAGAAAATAAAATACTAAGTTTACTTGTAAACTACACCTTGCCTACGACAACTCTCGCGTCCGACAATCTGAAACATTCCTGAATGTGTAAGTATAATAGAAACCACAAAGCTAAGAAATAACATCAACTCGAGAGAAGAACAAGGATAAAATAAAATGAATAAAGAAAATATCATCGTTCCAGTTATTTTCGGTGCACTTGTGATAGCAGCAGCTGTTATGTATGTCTGTGCTTGCTACCGCAAGAAGAAAGAAAAGAAAGCGCGCGGCATACTACCCACTACTACTCCTAGTAGAGATCGAGGTATACCCACTACTACTCCTACTAGTAAGGATGGAGGGATGGTTATGATGGTGGGCGCAGGTGCCACAGTTGTAGCTGCTTCTGCTGCTGGTGCCACGGTTATAGCTGCTTCTGGTGGTGGCGGGGGTGATGGCGGGGGTGCAGGTGGTGGCGGGGGCGATGGGGGGTGTGCGGGTGATGGTGGTGGTGGTGGTTGCGGTGGGTGTGGTGGGGGTTGCGGTGGGTGTGGTGGTTGCGGTGGATGAGAAAGAAGGTCAAATGCATAGAAAATAATACAGATTGGCAAGCTGCTTAAAGACTACATTACTGTAACTGATTATACGCTCCATGTAACCTTTCCAGCCAAGAATGAATTATGTAACCATATTAACTGATTAGTCTTCTTTTGCAATTGAGAGAATTACATTGGTAAAAAAAATAATAATATTGGATCCGCATCCCTTCTTTAATCCGAGTATTTTTGAAATTTATGGAAATGAATACTCAAAAAGGTATAAAGATACGTGTTAATACCGGAATTTTCGTTAGGTCCTACTCGTCCTAATACATCAAGATGATTTCTCTTTTCTTAGAACACTATGAGAAAGAGTTGTCCTTCCATTGTACATTGTCCTTTCTTATATAGTCTTTTCAAAAAGCCCCTTTCTTTTTATGACATTTTCCCATGTGCCCTCCTTAATTACTATTAATGCCAATATTTTCCTAATGTAACCTTTTTCTTTTCCACTGTTCCCCTCTTATCCCTTCTGCATTATAGGGATTCCCTTGGTGGACTTCGGCTCAGTCCCCAGGTCCCCATGTTTCTTCTTGGGACATCCTCCTCCTTTGAGGCATACCAACCCGATTAGGGGAGGTTATTTTTCATGTATCAACATTAGTCCCCTGACTATGAGGTTAATCGTTATATAACCTTACAGTCATTATCCGAACCTCCACGTCCTTTGCGTTAGTGGGCGACGCTATAACTTCTTCTAGCAAGATTTCTTTAGTTTCTTTTCAATTATCGTGCCCACTTGTGTAATTGCCGCCTTTCTGTTTCCAGACTTCCTATATATACGAGTTCCCTTATTTACTTTTCATTTTCACTTCTTTCACCGTTTACCTTTTTTCTTACACACTACGCACATACACGCGCCATGTCTAGTAGTTCTTCTGATGATAATTCTTCTAGTAATTCCGACGAGACAGAGGAGATAATGAGCAACGGCTCGGAGGAGAGCGAGTACTCGGGAGAGCTAGAGCTCCACTTACCTCCCCCTGCCGATGATAAGTCTTATACGCTTGTTGAGTTCACCGGGACTCCTGTGCTGAAGCGTGGATTAAAGTTAAAGGAGTTCCATGGGGGGAGACGCGTGATGCCTCTGGATGATAATTTTGTTTCTCGTCTCTTGAACCCTTCGGTATTGCTTACCCAAACGCCCCCGGGTGGCTTATGTACCCCGAGCCGGCTGACACAGCTACTTATCCATTCAAAAGGGTTCCCCGTATGGCTATTCATCGTGGTGATTATGGGCTTACTTATATCGTCACCCATTCTGTATCGAAAACTCTCGCGATATGGCCGCATTGGGTGACCTATATCCGTGATAATCTCGATCACGCGGCCATGCTTCGAAAGGCTAGAATCAATGAGGCTATAGATTCTTCTCTCTATCGGGAAGTAGAGATATGCAGGCACGACACAACGCGACTTTTCTGTCGTTGTATCCATCCTATCCATACTCTCCTTACATCCTGGGGTGAGGCTACCGTGGTCTTAGAAGATGTCGTCGCACTTACTGGTCTGCCTCTCCATCATTTATGAAGCGTTGACCCCAGACGATCGGTCATTGTGGGCTTATTTGTTAGACTGCAAGGATGCTTCTCGTGTTGAATTAGTACGGAAGGACAAAACATCGTCCACAAAAGATCAAACGCATAAAGTCATCACCGCGGGGGGAAAGACTGTCAGCACCCGAAAAACAAGGTTCTCGGGTGTTGCCAAAAGGAAAGCTAATCTTGTTTAGAATAAGAAAAGGAAGAAAACCTCAACTCCCTTGGGGGAGCGTCTCCTTAGTAGTTCTTTACGCGCTTACGAGTCAGTTCATGGTACCAATTCTTCAACTGTTGAAACTGACTCTGAATGGTTTCCCAAGGATCACAAACGCGCTTCGTTTCCTCTTTGGATCCGGTTCTAGGCTCCGCGACTCGTAGAAGGAAAGGTGCTTCCCCCGGAGTGTCAGGAGCCGAACCCTCGGGCATAGTTAGCTTCCTTCATTTTTCTTTGGCTCTGTCTCGATGTGTTCGAGTATAGTCCCCAGGATACAATAAAGAACGAGTTGATTCCTATGGCGGTGTTATTGTCTCGCATAGTCTCCTTCCCTCTTGCTCCTATGTTCCTAGGTGGATTATACCGACATTTGTATTTGTTCTGCCAAGATCTTAAGATCGTCGGGGTCGACGCATAAAATCGAGACATTTATCCCCGTCTCTTTCATGCTTGTGTGGTCTTAGGAACACATTCTTCCATACGCCCCTGATCCCCACGTCTTGGAGGTCCACCGCGAAGAAGATGTTAATCAGGCCGATGGTTCGGTGAGGAAGGTTCCCGTCGAGTATAGTTATCCTCGCATGGCCCTCTGGCGCAAGAAAGAGAGGGTACTGAAGGGTGATATAACAAAGTTCTTATATGTGTCTAAGGATTTCGAGCCATGCCCTTATCACGATGGCCGATCTGGTCCATCCCACTATGATTTCACAGCGCCCTTCGACGCGGATTTAGACTCGACGCAATTTCTTTCCGAATCAGATTTCGATGCGGTGATGGCGGTATTACCTGGCTATCTTCCTGGCTTTCATGCCGGTAAATTTATAACCATGTCTTACAACCCTGATCGTGCGGCTCGTCAAATCGGTTTTGACCAAGGAGTCCCCCTTAGATTCCATCCCCCGGAGAGTACAGATACTTCAGACATCATTGCTAGTTTCAATCGCTACGTTTTAAAGGTCTGGTGCACTTGGCTGATCAAGGGATTGATTTTTCGTTTAAGCATCCTCTTGCGGGTCGGCCCTCGGCGGTTACCGAGGGTGCTCATGACTATCAATTCCTGACGCGATGCCGCGCCTTGAATTTCTTCCTACGGGACCCGACCCCTGCTCGAGATTTATCACAAGCGGATCTTAAGGTACTCCATGCATCAGAGAGGATCAAATTTGATGATGCCATAGCCATGGAGCATCATCTCTCCTCAGGTACCAAAGGCCGTCCTTTAGAGCTTATCGTGACTTCCTGGGATCCTCTCGAGGGTTTTGATCCCATCCGTCCAAAAAGGAGACGAAATTTTCCAGTCGCAAGCCCCCTCGTTTGAACGTACCCGACCCTCTTCAAGCCCTTTGGCGATTCAGGTATTAACTTTAGTCATTTATATTACATATATATATGATATTATTATTATTATTAATCAAAAACAATATTACAAGAGATGGTGGGTAGCCTAGCAACAAGTTGGCACCAACACCTTTTTGAATAACGATTCCTAGCCTATGAAAAAGAGAATTGCCTATCTTAAAGTTGGCATCATGTCCTGCCATGCAATTTCTTAATCTCTTCAGGAAAGTTAATAAATCCGTACTAAGCTCTCCAAAAGTGGAGAAAGCCAAAACACCGAACCCATACCCGAGAGAAGAGCAAACATCTAAGTATTTAGTGTTCTTGCGAGTAATTGCCGCAGAAATGGCATGACCTGGTATGAAGTGGCGTTTCTTAGCACTGGTAAACGGAGAGACCCTAGTGACGTCGAGACAAACATCCTTCCCATCTACCCAATTATAAACCATGATGTCCGCCGGCCGAAAATCCTTATTATTGATGACGCCCAAAGAAACCTCTTTTCTAGCCACAGCCCCAGCTTTATAACACATGTCTGCCAGAATATCTTTTACTAAATCATGTCTGAATTTAAGCCCGACCTCGCTAGCACAATGGATAGCGTGGTCTCCAAAGATATCCATGAGTTTGCCACAATAGGCACATTTATTACCTTCCTCAAAAAGGGGTATAGCTAAACGATATTGTAAGACCGAGATAAACTGCCTGGAACCAACTGCCTGGTTGAGCCCAGGAATAGGTATTGCCTTAAGGAAATCCATAGCATGATCAAATCTATTACATTTCCAAATAGTAGCTTCACGTGTAGAAAAAGAAAAGCGAGTAAGTATCTTTTCCCTGATAGCTCCAAAGTAGATAGCTGCCAATGACTTCATGTAATGGGGGGCGGCATCATTAATGTTGAAATCAGGGAGGGGGATCTCACAAGCTTGTGTGAAACTCTGTAAAGTAGTATGGAAACCAAGGCATAAGTCGGTTGTTGCAGGAAGCCTCAAAATAGAATTCTGCAAATGCTGGGTCTGTGCCTGAGATGCAAGGTAACAATACTGCATAGTATCTGTCATAGTAATAATACCCAGACCACCATATTTGATGGGGAGAGTGGCTAGTCGTTGTTGGACTAAGCCAAAACCATCCCCATCTCCGACTATAAGACGACGAAGATACTGCATAAGATAATCATCAAAGCGCGTGGCAACATTCTGAATCGCCTGGGGGCAAGTAGTGCGTAGGGCAAAATATAACCTCGAAACTCCAGTACAGTTGCGCAAAAGCAAAAGTTCACACTGAGGATCCTGCAGCTCTTGAATCTTGTCAATCAGCTGAGAGGTTTTGTCAACCCTGTTCAACACCACATTACTACAGAAGTTCATATCTAGGCTGACTGGTCCACCAAGCAATTTAACACCATCTTTTGGCTTACCAATATTCGCAGGAAAGGCAGTATCGGAATCCCTTCTCGGGTCATAAGAGGGCCAAAATAATTCAGTCTTTGAAATATTCAGATGTAACCCGTAGACTGGTCCGTCCCCTTGGAGAATCTTCAATGCCTTAGACACTTCCATAGTGTCACCTGCGATGGTGCCATCGTCTAAATACCAGGCATGGAAATCCAACATACAAGTGGATGCAATCTTCTCGATAAGAGGGTGCAAAGCTAAAGCAAAAATAAGGGTACCAAGAGGGTCGCCCTGCTGAACCCCTTGTGTCGAGGAGAGTAAGTGCTCTTGATAATATAGTCTGGCGGGTTGCTGATAGGCTTTGAAAGGGGACATAAAATAAGAGCAAGAGGAAGCCTACATGTTATAACCGCAAGTGCACGGTGTCGGTTGTAGCTTGTGCAAATACGGGTCGAATCCACAGGGACTAGGGTGTGTAAGTTGAAGTTTCCTAATCTAAAGTTATCTAAACTAGTAACTAAGTGGCAGTGAGATAGTGAACCAAGGAATAACTGTGAAACAATGGCATTGAGCCAAAGGCAGTGAACTAGTGTAGTGAAAAAATGAAGATGAAAGTAAACAGTTGTGGGAACACTACTAGGGTTTTTAAACAAGACACTAACAGGACATGAAAATGCAATTCTAGGTTGAGTTGAAGACCTTGAGTATATATTAGAATGGGAGGAAAATCAGCTTGCTCACTGATATGCCCCTAGTATTGACTGTCTTTTGACAGCACAGTCAATCACAGGCATACCAGAACAATGATTACTTCCCATTGCTCAAGCAAAACAGGCATCAAGATAACTATCCTATCAATACATCATTCAACAGTGCACTAGAATGAGACTATCCTAAGAACAAATCATAAGAACAAAACATAACATAAACATGAACAAGAGCTTGATATAAATTGTAACAATCACACACTCAAATTAAATACATGTTGGAGTTCAGAACAGCTAAAATTAACAATGCATTTGAATTGAGAATCATGGAATTGAAAAGATTGATAACCCTCAAACTAACAGTTCATGGAAATAACAAAACTAAAAAAACTTAAACTATTCTACTGATGCTCTGGCTAATCCAGGCATAACCCATTACAACACCCAAAGACCCCTATTTATACATACAATGGAAATCCCAAAAAATCCCCAATTAACAGCAAAATTAGGGTTTGTAAAAAAAATACAATTAAACCCAAAATTGGTTCACCTAACCTACTGATAACAACCCAATCAACCAACCCATGCTTCAATTAGACGTACAATCATATTCCCCCAATTATCCCCAAATTATGAAATTAGGGTTTATAAGAAATAGAAATTAGGTTTACCTAATCACTGCAAACTCTTGATATCTCTCACCCATGCTTCCTTACTGTCTTCTGATGCTTCCCATGCCTCCAATTGATCTATATCATCAACTAATTTCACCAACTCACTCCTAGGGTTCAGAGGTGAGAGAATAGGAGAAATTAGTTGTTTGAGAGAGATTAGAACGTGATATAGGTGATGGGTCGAGTGTGTATGATGATTTGAGAAGATATGGTGGTGGTTGTGGTGGTTGAGAAGGAGTTGGTGGCGGAGCAGGAGAAGGTGGGGCTGTTGCAGACGGAGGTGAGGGAGGTGAAGTCGATAGTTTTAGGTTAGGGTGTGTTTGGGTTAGGGTATAGGTATTGGGTACTCGGGTGTTGAGCGGTTGTAGCAAATTGGATGAACAGCGAGGATGAGCCGTGGGATGTGGAGATGATGGATCGATATAACGACGAGATGGAAGGAAGCGAGGAGCGACCGTTGGATGCGGAAGTGCAACGAAACTGACGGCTCAAGATGGAGTTAGGTGCTATAGTGTTTTTCAGGATCTTCAGATTTTGATGCACTATGATGAGGCGACCGTACGATGCTGAGATGATCCAATCCGACGGCTGAATATGAAGGCGGGTATGGATATTGGAAATGGGTTTGGGTGAGGGTTTTGGGCCTTGTGTATGCCAAGCCCATATCTTCTTTAAGAACAATTCTTCCTCTTCAAGCCCAGTTCTAGCCTTTTGGTCTTGCGCACAACATTCTTCGCGGCTTCCTTGTGTGATTCCTCTTGGCTTCCACCACTTTTCTGCTCTTTTTGCTCCGCTATTCATCCAAACTTTATTTATTACCTAAAAATGCAAAATTAATTAAGAAAAATATTTATTCTTGAAAACAAAGAAAATACAGAATATGGGATAAAATGTAGAATTAATGCACAAAAGATGAGTTAAATGCCAAGAAAAATATATAGAAATATGCACTTTTTAGCACTCATCAGTTGCATATAGCAGAATTCAACCCAATGAGAGATGCTAGGGTAGTGTGTTCTTACCTCACGGATAATAGTGGATCGATCAACCATGTTGAATGCATTCGAAAAATCTATTAATAACATAGATTTGGTGTTATCAGATCCATGCATTTCAAGCAATCTATTCACCGCGTGTAGAATACTCTCTCCTCCGCAAGGGATGCCAACTCCATATTGGTGATTTCCAAGATAGTTGTTCAAGTTTTTGCAAACTGAAATAGCTGCTAACTTAGAACACAGCCTACGCCAGATGGTGCCTACCGCAATTGGTCTCAAACCACCACCAGGTTTAAGTAGTGGTGTTAAGGGAGCACTGGCCACAAATATACCAAGGGAAGGAGGACATTTACCTGCAAGCCACAGGTTCATGACGCCCGTAATCGACAGCAGCAACTCATCAGAAATCGCAGCACCAGCTCCACTCATGGCGTCCAACAAGTGCTGAGCACGGAGACCGTCTCTGCCACAAGATGTCCCCTTGGAGAAGCTCTTTAGGGCTGCAAGTACAGCCTTGGAATCAACAGTCAGGGAAGGTGTTGAAACAGCTTCAGTGGATATAGTAGGGGGTGGAGCATATGGATGTTTCTGCTGGAGTTCGAACAAGGTGTCTGCGGTAGGTTGAGCAACGCCACTGGAAGAAAGAATGCGAATTGCTGTTGTGTAGTGGACATAACTCAGCTTTTTTCGACAGGGTTCTAGGTGTCGTTTCGTCTTCTTTTTGCTATGAGCACGCTGTGTAGAAGCTCTTTTGTTCAGCCCAAGCAATTGTTGTACCAAACTGATGCAGCCGGCAGGTTCCCTCCAAACCAACAAAGCTTTTTTTATAGCAGCAGTCTGCAACTTCTTTCTCGTACCGGAGCATTCCTCACTGGAACTCTGAGGTTCATACAGGTTTAGTGTACAAATTGGCAGCAGTAACAATCGTATCCAGGCCGCAATGTTCATGGGATTAGCTAGAACAAAATCTAAAGAAGACTTGAGAGCACGCGAAAAATGTAACCTGCAGTGTGAAGGAATACTAACAGTGGTAGGTATTTGTCGTTGCAGCATCAGATTTAGTATCTCCACATTAAGGCCTGCAAACTCTTCATCACCTGCAGGCTCTTCACTCACTGAAACACCTACACCAGCGTTATCCACTGCACCATGCGAAGCATTTCGTGGTTTCGTAACACCATGAATCAGGAAATCTGCACCAATTCCATTGAACGGCCCTGGAACGACATCTGCAGAATGCAACTTGTTTTTGCAGGCCATTTTCCATGTATGAGTAGTCATGCATTTGGTGCATAACCAGGATTCCAATTCCAACAGATTGCTTTCCCATGCTGTGAAGCATCTCTCGTTAGTCCGAATCCTTTCTATGCAAACCAATATGGCATCCTCTGTTGGAAAGTGGTGGCCTTTCAGATGTCTTGTTAAACCACTCCTGGAGTAACCCAAACCACCAGGACCTCCTTGACAGCCATCAAAAGTTGCGAAAGGACAAGGAAGCTTATCACTCTACGAACATGAGGCCATGGAGGATTGGGAATCAGGCCTTCCATTCCTACGGATTCCTGAGGAAGCTGAAGAACGTGTTATGGGCATAGAAAAATCTAGGGGAAAACTGAGTATGAGAAACAGAAAAACCCTAGAAGAACTATTTCTTGCATCCCTATATGCGATCAAACAATAAAAAAAGAGGAAACAGGGAGATGTATGCGTTGAATTCACGGACAAAGGCAGGGGTGATTTCTGGTTTTCAGTCGCCTGAAAATGCCCCCCACAATCGCCGGATCTTCTCTTTCCTAGGGTTTATTGTTATTATTATCATTATTATTATTATTATTATTATAAAAGGGGCCACGAAGGCTTTTATTATGAATCAAAATCAGTATTACAAGGAAGGCGGGTAACCTAGCAACAAGCTGGGCACCAACACCTTTTTGAATAACTATTTCTAGTCTGTGAAAAAGAGAATTGCCTACACCTCTTATTATTATTATTATTATATAAAAATGAAACACAGAAGATTCATTACACGGCGGTAGTACGCAGCCGAGCTATGATCTGGGCGCCTACACCTTTTTGAATAATAATACCTAGTCTATGAAATAAATAATTACCAAATTTAAAATTAGCGTCGTTGTTAACTAGGCAGTTTCTTAATCTCCTTAGAATCAAAACTAAGTCTTCTCCCAACTCTCCTAGGGTAGAAAAGGTTAGAGCTTTGAACCCATAGCCCAGGGCAGCACATGTATCTAAATATTTGTTACATTTACGGCTCACATCGGCATTTATTGCATGTACCGGGGTAAAACTACGGGTTCTGGCAGTGGTGAATGGCGAGACTCATGTGACGTCAAAGCATACATCTTTGCCATCTTCCCAGTTGTGGATGAAAATGTCTACCGGTTTAAGATATTTTGCATCCGTAGACCGCAATCCTAGGGAGACTTCTTTCCTTGCCGGTATCCCTGCCTTGTGGAAGATATCTATGATGTCGTCCCGCGCCATATCATGTCTGAACTTCAAACCCGCCTCACTTGCACAATGGACTGCATGGTCTGCGTAGATGTCCATAGGTTTGCCACATACAGAGCAGGAACTGTCAACTAAGGGTATGGCTAACCTGTACATGAGAATGGAAAGAAACTTCCACGACCCAACTGTTTGGTTCAACCCACTAATAGGTACAGCCTTGAGGAAGTCCATTGCATGTTCTCTCCGATTACATTGACAGATACGTGTTTTCGGTCACTCAAGTTGAAGCAAAGTGGAATGTTCTCTTTGACAACAGAAAAGTATATCATCGTCAGTGATTTCATGGGATGGGGGGTGATATTTTTAATGCTGAAGTTGTAAGACGATAAACCACAAGCTTGCATGAAAGTGTGAAGAGCATGATCATATCTGGGGCTCAGATCAGATGGAGATGGGCATTGTAGAATAGCATCTTGCAAGTATGTACTTTGAGTGTACGAAGCTAAGAAATAATATTTGGAGGTGTCTGCCATTGTGTAGATGCCGAAGCCACCGTCTTTGAGTGGCAAGGTAGCCATTCTTTGTTGTACCAGGCCAAATCCTTCCCCATCGCCAACTGTCAGTCTTCGCATATATTGAAGAAGATAATTGTCATACCGATTGATGGCTTCCTATAATGCATTAGGGATAGTAGTGTGGAGTGAGAAGTAGAGTCTCGAAACCCGGTGCAGTTTCGAAGCAAAATTAATTCAAACTGTGGGTCTTATAGCTATTCTCCATTAACTGGATAGTTTTATCCACCCTACTTAGAACAATATTACTGCAAAATTGAGCATCTAAGCTGACAGGTACGCCTAGCAGTTTTACTCCCCTCGATGATCTGCCAATGTCTGCTGGAAAAACACCTTGTTGACAACACCTTGGATCTGGTGATGGCCAGAAAATTTCAGTCTTTTTGATGTTTACATGTAAGCCTCGTTTAGGTCTTTCCGACTGTATGAGTTTTAGTTCCTTAGACATTCCCAGTGTATCATCTGCAATGGTACCGTCATTCAGGTACCATGCATGAAAATCCAAGTTGCATTGTGTGGAAATCATGTTGACAAGAGGCTGTAGGGTTACTGCAAATAATAGGGGACCAAGAGGGTCTCCCTGCTGTACACCTTGAGTAGAAAATAGGATAGAGTCGTTGTAGTATAGCCTAGCTGGCTGGGAATAACAAAACTCTACCCGTCGAGCAATATCAGGGAAATATGTCCTAACTTCTCTGATTAACGCAGTTCTATTGACGAGATTGGAGGCATTGCTAAAATCAATGAGCATCATTTTACTTGTGTTACACGCACTTTAATTTCCAGCAGTCTATTAGCTGCATGTAATCAGTTTATTATTATTATTATTTTATTTTATTTTATATATTTGGTCTCTCCTGCTTTTTTTTTTTTGAAACCTATCCGGTCGCTGATGGCCCATTGGCTCGACTATCCCAGGGTGCTCCGTCTTCCACTTTTGTGGGGTGTAACGCCCCTTCTTATGTAATGGAAGAGTATTTAAACATGCCTGAGCACGACTGGACCGAGAAGAGTCTTGCTAAAAGGTCTAAACGCGAAGCGACCAAGTTTTCGGATCTTCATATGCGCCCTTGTTCCTCTGCTAACGTTTCCCATTTACAATTTGGGCAGTCTCATCAAAGAGGCGCGTCACAGTCTCTTCATGGTGTCGTCAGAAATTTGTCTCCCTCCTTTGCCGATCAGTTACACAATCTCTGGGTGAGCTTGTCCGAGGGCGGCGGATGGGTTTCTCCGCGTCTGAAGGTGTTGTCAATCAACCCTCCTCGGGCGCAGACTTTTCGTGTTCGTAGTAAAGTGCATATATCTCCTAATATTGTCCAGGAATCAATGAGCCCATCTGAGTATACCCGATCTTTGTTTGGTGGGGCCTCATCCCACGTGGCCCTTCCTGCTGGTGGTTTTCAAGATGACTAAATACTCTGATTGCAGTCATCAATGTCTTTCTCTCTCTCTTTTTTTTTTTTTTAAATCCTCAGGTTTGTTCATCATGCTAATTATTTTTGTATTTCCAGGCGCTGCTAGCGATCAAAGCTCGTCTTATGGTTCTTCTGTATCTCGCGACAAAAACCCTTTAACACATCAAGCCGCGTCTGAGGTTAGTATAAAAACCTAAGGTATCTGTCATTTCTTTTTAAACCCACTTCTGTGACCCACATTTATTTTGTTATTAGATCATGGGTAATAATCGTAAGGGAAGTAGTAAACCCGAGGCCCCGGGCACAGACGCTGGCTGTCGCGTAGTTGTCACGGTGATAGCGGTTCAAAGCACCTTCGTAAGGACAGCGATGGGCCTCAAATGGACGCATAGTTTCCTGGCGTGCAAACGGGTGCCCCCAACGTGGTTGCGGAGATGGGACTTCAATTTCCTATGGTGGTAGATGCCACCATGGCTGGGGTCGATCCTGCGACCCATACTTTGGTTTACGGGTTTTGGGTTCCATCTATTTTTGCTGGTGCTTACAAAGACATTGTGGAGCGGACCCGTGGCCATATGGTTAACGCAGGCTTGCTATATATGAGGACATTGTGCTATATGACTAAGAATTTGTTGTGGCTCGCTGACGAGCTTACCAAGGTAGGGGATGGTCCCATTGCTACAACCACCATCAATGGCTGGGAAACTTCTGGGAGGGCGGCCACTAACTTGAAGTTTCCGATAGTTTGGTTGGAGGGATTGCTCACAAAGGTGAAAAATCGTAAAAATCCCCGCGTCCAGCTCACAGCTCGGGTAACCGAACTCTAAGAGGAACTGAAGGAGCGCTCTGAGGCATCCGCGCATAAGAAAGAGGTGCTGGACCAGTTACTTTCTCAGGTCGGAGTAGCGAGTGACGAACTACTACGGGCGGAAACTGCGGAAAAGAGTGCTCGAGAAGCTCTTGAGCAAAAGCGGCAGGAATTTGCTCCCCCCCCCCCTTTTTAAATTATTTTTAAGGATTGGGTTAATGATGTTTAAACTTAATTTTATTATTGTTATATGTTTGTGGTTTATTGTTATATGTTTGAGGATCCACGCTTGCGCGTGAGTGTTGATTATTTTGTACTGAAAAATCGGGGGTCTAACAACCACAGCCAATATTTTGCTCAGCAATCTGTATGGACAAACTCCAATATACTTTTAAGAGAATCAACAAGACTCAATCTATTAAAATTATATCAACGTGTTAGATTATCTCAATCTCTCGATTTGATCTATACTCAAGCAAATAGAAATCTACGAGTCTTTATCAAATACTAGAGAGATAACTTGGATGGTACCAAAGACCAATATCCAAGTGTCAATCAATTTAAATCAACAACCAAAGGTCGGATATTCTAATTTATTGAAACTAATGCACAACCTGTGATATTTCAATTATAAAGATAAACAATATAATGCGGAAATTGAAATAACATAGACACCAGAATTTTGTTAACGAGGAAACCGCAAATGCAGAAAAACCCCGGGACCTAGTCCAGATTGAACACACACTGTATTAAGCCGCTACAGACACTAGCCTACTACAAACTAACTTCGTTCTGGACTGTAGTTGAAACCCAATAAATTTCCCACTGATCCAAGGTAAAGTTGCGCTCCCTACGTCTCTGATCCCAATAGGATACTACGCACTTGATTCCCTTGGATGATCTCACCAACAACTAAGAGTTGCTACGACCCAAAGTTGAAGACTTGAAATAAACAAATCTGTTTCACACAGAAAAGTCTACAGAATAGATAAATCTGTCTCGCACAGAAACACCCACAAGTTTCGTTCCGTATTTTGATAAATCAAGGTGAACATGAACCAATTGATAACCCGGACTTATATTCCCGAAGAACAGCCTAGAATTATCAATCACCTCATAATAATCTTAATCGACGCAACAAAAAGATATTGCGAAATCACAAACAATGAGACGAAGATGTTTGTGATTACTTTTATATCTTGCCTATCGGAGATATCAATCTAAAGCCAATCTTTTCCGATTGTACTCGTACGATAGAAAATTCATGATCAGATCACACAACTACGAGAAAGTAGTATCGGTCTGGATTCACACTCCCAATGAAGTCTTTAAGTCGTTAAACTGGTTTTTAAGAAGAAACCAAAGGTTAAAGGAGAATCGACTCTAGCCAACACAACTAGTATCACACATAAGGTGTGGGGATTAGGTTTCCTAGTTGCTAGAGTTCTCCCTTATATAGTCTTTCAAATCAGGGTTTGCAATCAATGTTAGCTTGTTAACAAAGCATTCAATATTCACCGTTAGATGAAAAACCTGATTAGATTCAATCTAATATCTTTCAACCGTTAGATCGAAAACTTAGCTTGTTACACACAAATGAAATGCACGTTTCTAGGTTTGTGTAACCATACCCAAACATGTACATTTGTTGGTTCAACAATAGTTAACCAAATGGTTAGTCATAGGATCACTTTCATATCAACCATATTCTTCTTCACCATAACTAGTTCAAATGAATTAGTTAGGGAGTTTTTCAATTGTAATGAAATCTTATGTAACTACATAAGACACAATTGAAGCAAAAATGATTCGATTCACTTGAATCGGTTCATGAACTTTATAGCCACGGTTTGCGAAGTGCATTCCTTAGTTATATAAACATAAGTTCAAAAACAATCGTCTTTAGATATAACCTAACTCAAGTTCGCGGACTTAAGTTCCCGGAAGGAGTTCTCAAACTCCAGCAGATATTCTCGGGACGAGAACTTCCGCCAGTTCGCGGACTAGGTTCGCGGACTGAGTTCACGGCTCTTGTTCCGGTTCTCTTGATCAACAAAGTTCGCAAACTTCGGTTCAAGGAATAAGGACTTATACATATATGTGTTTCCACAACAATTCTTATATCCACCATTGGTTATATAATCTAAACTCTCATTTCAATGATTGAAACATTCTTAGAGGACGTTACATAGTTGTTATTCACAAACCATTTTTTGGCAAAGCAATTTTCAAAGTGATTGAAACATAACATGACCTTGGTCACTAGGTAAAGCGAAATCTTACCAACACATATTTCGAGAAATAGATAGGTGAGATATACTCGACTCGAAATAGCAAATGTGTATAATCAAAGTCTATATAGCAAAACGACTTTTGTCTCAAAGTAGGAGATAGAGTAGATAGACTTTTGAGTGATAGATAAGTTCAAAGCTCCACATACCTTATTGTCGATGAAGTTCCACCAGTTCCTTGAGTAGTTCTTCGTCTTGTATGATGATCCGCCATGGAGTTCTTTAGTTCAACTACACTTTCTATCCTAGTCCGAGACTTATCTATAGTAGACTAGAAATCAAGACTTATAGTTTTGATCATTCACATTGACAAACATGCTTGAGATAGCAACGCATGCGAGTTCGACCGAGCAATGCTCTAACAATTTCCCCCTTTGTCAATTTTAGTGACAAAACTATCAATACATATGGAATACAAAAAAGATAAAGAAACTTTAGTAGCTCCTATTCCATATGCCTAATCTTCAACATTACTCGAAATCTTTGTCACTTCCAAATACTCAAATGATCCCAAAAGTTGTAAGTTCAGCATCATCATTGTTGAAAATCCGTAGCTATAACAATAAGAAAACAAGGTTCCCGATCATTGTTATACAGTGTCATAATATTATTATACAGTATCAAAGTTCAATTGTATCACAACTTTGACAACAATACTATGATGATGTGTATCACTCCCCCTTAGTTAATGCTCCATCTCACATGGAAACCACTCTCCCTTACATAATGATCCTAAAACCATATGTATTTGTAGTGTGAACTACATATTAATTCTCCCCCTTTTTGTCAATAAAATTGGAAAAGGTACAAGAACGGAATCCTAATGAAATTTCCGAAAGAGACATTTCATGATTAAAAGAACGTACATACCAACTAGTTTAGATGAAATCATAAATCCGAAGCTAAATACATTCTTCAAGGTGTTTATTAAGATATAAGATAACCCCTATAATATTTCACAGCCGCACTCCCCTTAATATTTGGAAATTAAGCACAAGTTCAAAAGAACTCTCCCCAATTAAATGTCATTCCTGAGAGAACAACAAGAGCGACCTTAGATTCAAAAGAAAAGAATGATTTTATTGGAAACTAAAAGCCATAAGGAAATGATTTTCTATATCCAAAATACTCAATCAAACTAATCACAAGTAAACCCATGATTAATTTAATCGGAATACACAATCAAATTAACCACAAAAGTGATCAATTTAATTGGAATTGCTCGACATAAGAGAACTTACGGAGCTACGACTAAGTTAAACATAATGGAAAGATTAGCTCAACCGTTCATATACTCAACACAAGAAAACCTTATGGAGTATTGCAGTATACACATAAAATATGGATCAGGGAAGATCAATACTGCGGAATACACAAGGATATTCATTCTATTTTCCATCACTATTTGCATAACGACAATCAATAGACATAATCCTTGCAAATAAAAGATTTTAACCTATATTCCATCAATAATTGACATAATAGGCTTAACTTTTGTATTTGTCAAAAGTCCATTCATTCTTTTATCAATACATGAATATCGACTTACGAAAGACTTAACTTTTGACAAATGGGACAATCATAGTTCACGGACGCAAACACACATATCCCATAACAAATTGCAATATATAAAACCATAAAGATTAATACTGCAAAAATCATCTTCCAAACAACTTTAGAATTTAAACAATTAAATCTAAAAACATGAAGATGAAAACGTTGGACATAGCTATGTGTAATCACAATAATGGCTATTCGATACTCTAGTTATTCTTCCAAATAAAACAGGAAAAAGAAGATTTACTAGGCAAATAAAACGAACCCTTTACTCGTCATCTTCCTCATCGGAAATACTCCAAGATGCTTGAATTGTATTCAATTCTTCCTTGATCTCAGGAAAGTTAGTTGCAACCAATGACAGTTGTTCTTGCACGCATTTTACCCTTGAATTGACTTTACACACACCCTTATGAATTTTTTGAAGAAGACTCAAAGTGGTAGGGTCACCAACGTCAAGAAAAGCACCTCTTTGTCTTTTTCACACATTTTCCCTTATGAGCCTGAAGGTACAAGGACGAACCGGTTTGGGAACCCCGAGAGAGTTGCCAATTGAACCAAATCTACGGTCACGACAAATTTGACTAATCAAGCAAGGGTAACCTAACATCTTGATGGATGATGTCATCGTAGTCATTTGAGAAATGATAAAACCAAAAATATCGAGACTTCGAACACCCGACTCAAGGAAATAGACAAATTCCGCAAACTCATGACTCCACCAAGAATTCTCAATTGTGGAGGGATAAAGATTGGATATCCCAAGCTTTCCAAACGCCATCAAAGCAATACTAAGATCATTAGTAGGACACTTTCCTTGATTCCAAATGACCTTCTTGCCACAAATCCCAAGAGAGATGTCATCACATGATGGACGTTCCTCACATGGTTTAGGAAGATGCACGTTTTCCAACAGGATTTTAGTAATCTTCGAGATTAATTCTCTATCAACAAGAAATATTTCTCTATTTATCATGGATTTGAATTCCATCTTATTGAGATCAACATCATGAATGTTGGCATACAAAATTCTTGTAAGAGAATCAAATCCTTGACCAACGCCATCAAAGATGTTTCCAAGATTGATTTTTTTTAAAGAAATTAAATCATCTTCATGCTTACTAGATAGATTCAATTTCTTTTCTAGAATAAAGACTTTAGAAGAAATCCTTTTAAAAATTCTAGCACAAGAATCATTCAGAAACCTAATCCTAAGAGAATTTTGGTCACAAGGAAAATCCATGCTAGAGGTTTTTGAGCTTTTTGGACTTCTTTTTGAGCTGCTAGAATTCATCAGAGATCTAGAAATATGAAAGGGCCAAGAGGAATTTACTTACTTGGAGTGAACCTTGAACACCCTTCCTTTTGATTTCCTTGAGTATAGATCAAATCGAGAGATTGAGATAATCTAACTCGTTGATATACTTTTAATAGATTGAGTCTTGTTGATTCAATCTATTAAAAGTATATCAACGAGTTAGATCATATCAAACTCCAGTATTCGAGACCTATCCAACGGTACTAGTTTCGTATCTAGATCGTTGTTAGATTAGTTTCTATTAGTTAACGTTCGAGTTACACTACTCAAGTAATTAGCGTCTAAGACGTCCCTTGACTAGTCTAATAGCGTTGACGTCCTTGAGGGTCCTTACATTCTCCCCACTTTATATCATTTTCGTCCTCGAAAATCAAACTATTCTTCTGGTCTTCAAAAACTCCCCACCTTATAGAATAACCGCATCTCTTATCTAAGCGCAAACAACGTAAACAAAGCACAAACCTATATGGCTCTATAAATAAAATCTAAAATTTGTAGCTCTAAGTTCAATTACACTGAGTTAAGTTCTATCAAATACGGAAGTCTGAGTTTCTTACACTATTCTATCTTATAAAATATTTGTCTCTAATTACAAAGGAGATTCCTACGAATTTATTTCTAAGTGAATTTATATCTATCGGTTTCCTAAAGAATTATACCAACCTTCTATGATCAGTCATCTCTGAATGCAGTTGCCCTGTCAAGGTTGGCCAATTCCAAGAGTGCCTTCCTACGAACAGAGAAAACACAACCTTCATTATTCCCCAGTGCTGGATTAACTAATTATTAGTTTATTAAAATTAATTAGTCTCTAAAATTTTATCGTAATTGGTGCAAGTATTATAATTTATTTCGTAAAATATATAAATGGTTCACAACATTTTAAACAATTTAGTTATCTAAATTATTACATATTATCTTCAATGTATCTATTTGTTTATTTCATTATGTGACTGGATATAAGTAAATAACCACTAACAATTTGTC
This sequence comes from Papaver somniferum, assembly GCF_003573695.1. Lineage (NCBI taxonomy): Eukaryota > Viridiplantae > Streptophyta > Magnoliopsida > Ranunculales > Papaveraceae > Papaver > Papaver somniferum. The sequence continues at coordinate 157,413,776 of NC_039365.1, read as the reverse complement.
ATAATCGTTTGGTATTAATATTTTATTATCATTATAACATTTATTTCTTATTTCTTAGACCGATAAAAGTTAATCGTAATTAAATTTTATATTATTGCTAAATAATCCTTAAGTTTGTACTATTGATAAAAATTACATTTTATTGTTACTATCCTATAATAATTATAATAATATTTTTATTATTAACATCGATGGTCAAGCTCTTATTCGAACTAGTCTTTCAATTATTATTGAGTCCCAAAAGTATTATTAATATTTATTTGATAATAAATTATTGGCCCTACTTATAAGTCAAGGTGCTTAAAAAGTATATATACGTGACTTTCAAAATTTATCAATAATACTAATCTCACTATTTTTAGTATTGAATTGTGTACCTGTTCATACTATTTAGATCAATTATTCTCAAATCCATATCAGCTAAAACTATTGGTGTACCCTATAATATTTTTTTTCATTACGAACGAACAGATCAATCAATCAAATAATTGTTTTAATTATTGATAGTTTTTAGTAATTAAGATTTATCTCACAACCCAACCCAGTTCTAAACTAATCTAGTTCACTAACTGGCACTGGCTAATCCTATTGTCACCCATATAAGATCTAATTGTGAGCTCTGATACCAACACTGTAGCGCCCCCTAAGCTAGCAGCTGACTAATCCAAGAAATTAGATAAATAAAGAGGCACCACGAATCTAAATCATTTACTTAAACAATCAATTAAGAAATCTGCTACAAAATTTATCCCAAAACTAACCCCGCTCAGAATATATATACATGAACTTCTCTTAAATGATACATATACAATAGTCATTTGGTTTACAGATACAATAACATAATAAACATATCAGAAGTTAACTAATTAATGGAGTCAACACTTGTGGATTTCGCTGCATAACTCTGATCTGTCTCTGAAAACTGAAAGTGGGGATAATTAACATTTAACTTATAAGTAATCATAAACAAGATTAAGAAATATAATAATGTTTTCCCAGACAATAAATAGTGACCAAGTCAATGAGATACATAAACAAGAATATGGACAAGCACTTTCTTCAAACAATGTATACTATGGTTGTGCAATTCCGAACTCGCAAATCCATACCTAATCGTAAATATGGATGTCGACAATTCCGAACTGGCAAACTGTCGACCGATATAAGCATAAAAGCTGAATTCATGTAGATATAAATTTGAAAGAACATATCCTCACAGAAGTAAACAAACATGTATATGGACAAACTCGTTCTTCAAACAATGTATAATATGGTTGTGCAATTCCGAACTCGCAAATCCACAGCTAATCGTAAGTATTGATATCGACAATTCCGAACTCGCAAACTGCCGACCAATATATTATAAAAGCTTTAGGTATAAATGTGAAGGAGCGTATCCTATATACCACACGTGGAAATTCTTATTTCCCATAACAATTCATATGACAAACAAACATTACAAGTCCTTTCCAAACCATGGAAAGATTAGCAAAATCAACAGAAGTATAGTAATGCAATTTAAACAAAATATGGAATGCACACTAGACAATGCATGAGTTTTTTAAGCATAAACTTTTGTAAAAGAAACAACAATGGTTACAAAAGAGTTAAATGTATTCCCACCTCTTTTGATGACAAGCCACGCCTACCTCGATATCCACGATCCACCGGCTCATCCTTTGAATCGATCGTTGTTACTATAGACTAACTGTTAATCACACAAAAACTCTAATAATCTAGCCAAAAGGCTCACACAAGAATCATACAAGTCTTTCTAATGATTCTAGACCCATTTAAGGTTCTACATCTTTTATTTATCTATATTTAGCATAGCTAATGTTTACTAATTTAATTAGGTTGATTCTATGGTCCATAACTATGCCTTTTGAATATCTAAGACTCTGCTGAAGGAACCAAAGGTCAACTCATACCACAAGAGGTCCAAAACATCTAATTAAAGAAACTGTCCCTAAGCCCAAGTCCACTAAACAAGCCCATTAAACTAAGGTCCACATATATCTGAGTCAACTAACGGTCACTAACTGACAACATGTCAACAAACAGTCAGCGTCAGTCAAAGGTCAGCGTCCAGGATCAATGGTCAAGGTCGGGTCAAATGTCTAACTCGGTCAACTGAGTTTACTCAGGTCAAAACAGGGAATTCAATGAGTTACAACGATTCAACTCAGTCAGACTAACTGAGGAAGCTAAACAATCTAGTCAGACCTTTGTCTGACAGTTCAACACAAGGCCTAAACTTAAACTATTACAGTTTCAGTTCCTACCACATATACTTCTTCTTTATCATTTGAACTTCAATTCAAAAATATAAAAAAACTTCAAACTTCAATTACAATTACAAACTAGGCTTACCTGCAATTGCAGCTTTTAGCAACACATTCCACTAAACTGAATCACCACCAGTTTCGGATCAACTACAACTAAAATTCAATACCACCACTACTTGCAACTCATTACATTTATCTACAACTGCAAATCTACTTCTGGCCACTTGCAGTTAATCATTTATCACAGACAACACCATATCCAGTTCCTGCTCTTTACAATGAATACCAACAATTCATTCATACACAATCCATCCCAACAGTACTACACTAACTTACCACCATTACCATTCTGTTCAATCTTAACTCAACACAATCAATCCTAGAACCACTATGAGCTCTTCTCTGGATTGCACAATCAAACAAAACACATCAGCACCATCACTATATCAACCACATCTTCTCTAATTACTACCACCTGCATAATAACTTACAGTTTCAATTACACAACTCCAGTCCACCAACAACCCATTTACTTGAGACTCTCTTATCCAACTCCACCTCCATCTCATCTGCCACTGCACACCACCTGCAATTCTAGTTCTTTAGATACATTATCACTAGGCTCATTTACTGCAACCATTTGAGCTAAACAAATTCTGCAAATCCCTAAGCATTCATCTATAGCCACCATCACCAGCTGCAATAAAACAACCCCCAGTTCTTCCCAGCATGTATGACCACTATCAATTCTCATTACCTCCTTCACTGTCACTCAACACAATTTCATCAATTCACCATAGAATTATCAACAACCACGGAATCTTACTTCAATTACAGTCCCCTTCATCAAACATCATAATCTTCTTAATCAACTTTCTTTTCAAATAGATATACATCTCATACAACTCATATCCACGACCACCAACAATTCCATATAAATTCTTAATTCATTAAGAAATTTATAAACTCAATAACGAACTTGAACAGATTAATACTCATAAAACAATTACCTCAAACCAGCTTCGCCCAAGCATCAAACAGATCGGCACTGAAATTAATTCCATCATCTTCTTATTAACACAATCAATCCCTAGCCTTCATCTGCAACACTAGTTCTCAGAACACAAAACCCATTTCTAATCTTCTCCCTAAGATATCGATTCCATCTTCTATTTCATCCAGAAACCCTAACTTCATCCAATCAATCAATATCCAACACAAACCCTAATTATGCAATTATCTTAATCAACTCTAATCTTATCTTCAATGAATTACAGAACCCTAATTCCTTCATCCTTCCTTGTGAACCGAAATAGAACACCCAATTCTTCTTTATTGTTCTCGATATACAAAACCCATCTTCAATTCCCCATTTCTAAGGTTCAATTTCATCTTCTATAACTTCGTTGAGATATTTATACGAAACCCTAACTTCACTTCCTTCTTCGATTTCTTTCATAAACAGCTTCACAACATCAATCAATCGAATACCCTTTTGTTCTTCATCAATCTACTACTCTAAACATCCATCAATTCTATAAAATTTCCAATATCATAAGAAAACCTAATTGATTCTCCCTGATTTTCCTTTTCTTGTAATATGAATCAACTGCATGAATTAACACCACCACAACCAGCCAGTCTTGATCTAATCAAACCTATTTCGATCTCAGAACTCTAATTTATCTCTCAAAATTATTTCTACCAGGATGAACAGAGAAGAGAAGACAGAGAGAAGGAGAGAAAGAACGAGAAGAAAGAAGAAGAAAAAAAGAAATAAAAAATAATAATGAACTTCTCGAGGTGAAGATAAGTCCGACCTAGCTGCTGAGACACCCACTCCCTTCGACACGTGCATCCACAAGGGTAATATCCAAAATTACTATTTTACCCTCCGAAAACAAATTGATAAATGTTCTTCACCCAGTATCTGAACGACACGTTCGCGTAGTCCATTCTGCGCAACTTTTCGAGACCTATCCAACGGTACTAGTTTCGTATCTAGATCGTTGTTAGATTAGTTTCTATTAGTTAACGTTCGAGTTACACTAATCGAGTAATTAGCGACTAAGACGTCCCTTTACTAGTCTAATAGCGTTGACGTCCTTGAGGATCCTTACACGCACAACCTGTAATATTTCAATTATAAAGATAAACAATATAATGCGGAAATAGAAATAACACAGACACCAGAATTTTGTTAACGAGGAAACCGAAAATGCAGAAAAACCCCGGGACCTAGTACAGATTGAACACACACTGTATTAAGCCGCTACTGACACTAGCCTACTACAAACTTACTTCGGTCTGGACTGTAGTTGAACCCCAATCAATTTCCCACTGATCCAAGGTACAGTTGCGCTCCCTATGTCTCTGATCCCAACAGGATACTACGCACTTGATTCCCTTAGTTGATCTCACCTATAACTAAGAGTTGCTACGACCCAAAGTCGAAGACTTGAAATAAACAAATCTGTCTCACACAGAAAAGTCTACAGAATAGATAAATATTTCTCCCACAGAAATACCCACAAGTTTTGTTCCGTCTTTTGATAAATCAAGGTGAACAACAACCAATTGATAACCTGGACTTATATTTCCGAAGAACAGCCTAGAATTATCAATCACCTTACAATAATCTTAATCGACGCAGAAAAAAAAGATATTGTGGAATGACAAACAATGAGACGAAGATGTTTGTGATTACTTTTATATCTTGCCTATCGGAGATATCAACCTCAATCCAATCTTACTCGTACGATAGAAAATGCATGATCAGATCACACAACTACGAGAAAGTAGTATCGGTCTGGCTTCACAATCCCAATGAAGTCTTTAAGTCGTTAACCTGGTTTTTAAGAAGAAACCAAAGTTTAAATGAGAATCGACTGTAGCCAACACAACTAGTATCACACGTAAGGTGTGGGATTAGGTTTCCCAGTTGCTAGAGTTCTCCCTTATATAGTCTTTCAAATCAGGGTTTGCAATCAATGTTAGCTTGGTAAAAAAGCATTCAATATTCACCATTAGATGAAAAACCTGATTAGATTCAAGCTAATATCTTTCAACTGTTAGATCGAAAACTTATCTTGTTACACACAAATGAAATGCACGTTTCTAGGTTTGTGTAACCGTACCCAAACATGTACATTTGTTGGTTCAAAAATAGTTAACCAAATGGTTAGCCATATGATCACTTTCATATCAACCATATTCTTCTTCACCATAACTAGTTCAAATGACTCAAATGAACTAGTTAGAGAGTTGTTCAATTGCAAGGAAATCTTATGTAACTACACAAGACACAATTGAAGCAAAAACGATTTGATTCACTTGAATTGGTTCATGAACTTTTAGTCACGGTTTGCAAACTGCATTCCTTAGTTTATATAAACATAAGTTCAAAAACAATCGTCTTTAGATATAACCTAACTCAAGTTCACGGACTGGGTTCGCGGACTTAAGTTCCCGGAAGGAGTTCTCAAACTCCAGCAGATATTTTCGGGACGAGAACTTCTGCCAGTTCGCGGACTGAGTTCAAGGCTCTATTTCCGGTTCTCTTGATCAACAAAGTTCGCAAACTTCGGTTCAAAGAATAAGGACTTATACATATATGTGTTTTCACAACAATGCTTATATCCACCATTGTTTATATAATCTAAACTCTCATTTCAATCATTGAAACATTCTTAGAAGACGTTATATAGTTGTTATTCACAAACCATTTTTCGTCAAAGCAATTTTCAAAGTGATTGAAACATAGCATGACTTTCGTCACTAGGTAAAGATGAACTTGGTTAAAGCGAAAGCTTACCAACACATATTTCGAGAAATAGATAGGCGAGATATACTTGGCTCGAAATAGAAAATTGTATAATCAAAGTCTATATAGCAAAATGACTTTTGTCTCAAAGTAGGAGATACAGTAGATAGACTTTTGAGTGATAGATAAGTTCAAGTCTCCATATACCTTATTGTCGATGAAGTTCCACCAGTTCTTTGAGTAGTTCTTCTTCTTGTATGATGATCCGCCATGGAGTTCTTGAGCTCAACTACACTTTCTATCCTAGTCCGAGACTTAGCTATAGTAGACTAGAAATCAAGACTTATAGTTTTGATCACTAACATTGACAAACATACTTGAGATAGAAACGCATGCGAGGTCGACCGAGTAATGCTCTAACATGTACGGTGTATGATAAACACACCTACACATCCCTTGAGTTTATTTAACACCGGTATAGGTGGGTTGGGCGTGTGATGAACGCGCCTACTCCCTCCTTGAATTTATTTAACACCATGAGGTGAGGGTAGGCGAGGCGTAAGATGAACGCGCCTATTCCCCCCTCGAGTTTATTTAAAACTTTGAGGTACAGGTTGGCGGGGAGTAAGACGAGCGCGCCTATTCCCCCCTCGAGTTTATTTAAAACCTTGAGGTACAGGTGGGCGAGGTGTGAGATGAACGCGCCTACACCTCCCCTGAGTGTATTTAACACCTTGAAGTACAGGTGGACGGGGCGTAAGATGAAGTGCCTACTCCCTCCTTGGATTTATTTAACACCGTGAGGTGCGGGTGGGAGAGACGTAAGATGAACGTGCTTATTCCCCACTCGAGTTTATTTAAATCCTTCAGGTACAGGTTGGCGGGGCGTAAGACGGACGCGCCTATTCCCCCTAGAGTTTATTTTAAACCTTGAGGTACAGGTTGGCGGGGCGTAAGGCGAACGCGCCTACACCTCCCTTGAGTGTATTTAACACCTTGAGGTGCGGGTGGACGGGGCGTAAGATGAACACGCCTATTCCCCTCTTTTCTCTCTTTTATCCATTGGTCGGCCTTAACCTTTTCGTTATTTGTCACAGTTGAGCAGGCGTCATTGGCGTTCATACTACCTTTCATCAGTCAATCGGATGCCATTGGCATTCCTGCAATTTTTCAATCGATCGGGCGCCATTGGCATTCCCACATTTACATAAATTTGTCAGCCGATCGGGTGTCATTGGCATTCCCGCGAATTTTAATCATTCGATCGGGTGCCATTGGCGTTCCCCCAACTTTTAGTCAGTCAATCGGACGTCATTAACATTCCACAACATTTTGTCAGTCGATCGGGCGCCATTGGCTTTCCCGCAACCTTTGGTCAGTCGATCGGACGCCATTAACGTTCCGTAACCTTTTGTCAGTCTATCGGGAGCCATTGGCTTTCCCGCAACCTTTTGTCAGTCGATCGGACGTCATTAACTTTCCACAACCTTTTGTCAGTCGATCAGGCGCCATTGGCTTTCGCGCAAACTTTTGTCAGTCGATCGGGCGATATTAGCATTACCGCAACCTTTTGCTAGTCGATCAAGCGCCTTTGGCAATCCTCCGACCTCTTTTTTTTTGTAATCAACTCTAGAGAGATTTTTTTTTTCTTTCGAAATCATTTATAAGGGAAATACATCACAGATTATGTTTTTCTTTACCCGTTGTTCGCTATCGCGCTTTTACATTTAGCTCACCGGTTTCCTTTGTTCTTAATGACACGAGAAAGGATCTTACTCGATCATTTTTCTTGTTACCTCGAGCCCTCCATACTCACGTTTTCTTTCAAATATGCTCCTTATTGTGAGACATTCAACTGTCAGGTGTCCCATCCTCCTATGATAATGGCAGTACCTTGCGGCGTCCTTATTCATTTTATTGAAACCTACCACCGTCGGTGGCAGCTGAACCTCGCCCCCAGCGACCCATTGGTTGAGGATCCGAACAGTTTGTTCTCTTCCGTATGGTAGTGAAGGAGGAGATGGTCTTGAATCCTTTCTAATCCATTTGTTTTTCCTTTGGGTGAGGTCCCCCTCTTGTCGTCGGCTTCTGTTTTCCTCTTTGTTATTAGACTTGTAGGGGACTACGGATATGGTACTTACAGTATAACGCCAGTTAAGGTCTGTGGGTGGTTCTTCCATGCAGTCGGAGATCCTTTCGGCAGATTCCTCTAGTTCAACGAAGGTTTGGAATCTGAAGTTGATCAAACTCCCTCTAAAGGACTGAATCATTCCCCATACGCATATTTCCACGAGTGATTCTTCACTAATGTCTTCATGACAATCCAGTGCCATTCATCATAATCTTGCAATATATTTCCCTATTTCTTCGCATGTCCTCTTTCCGCCTCTGTTCAGGTCTATGGACGTAACTTTCCGCTTGGATGAATAGAACTTGCCCATAAATATCGAGTACATAATGGGCCAAGAGTATATGCTCTCCTCCTTCAGGTTATCGTACCAAGTGAAGGATGTTCCTGTCAATGATTTGGGGAATTCTCTTAAACACAGTATTTCATCGACGATTATATCGTTCATAGATGAGAGAAACCGGCTGACATGTTACCGCGCATTACCCTGTCCATCGTAAGTCTTAAACTTGGGAGAAACGTAATCCTCGGGGTACTGATATTCCCGGACACTTAATGGATATGGGATGTTCGTTTGATGGTGGTTTTCTTGCTTTGTGATATGATATATATGCTCCAAGTACTCCGCCATTTACTCCTGTGTGATTACTTCGGACTTGGTGTTCTGATGTTTTTCTGATTCCATTACTTCCCCAAGTGTTCCTTGGCCTGCAATCACAGCTTGTGTTATCCATCCTTCCAATGCTTGTCTCTTTTGCAATCGCTCTTCTAATTATTTCTGTATACTTTGCATGCCCGAGGTTGCAGGTTTCGATTGTCGAACTACTTGTACGTCTTCTTTGCGCGAGGTATTTGTTTCTCCATTTTGGTAAGTGTCTTCGAACTGTTTGTCCGCTCTTTGATGTGGTGTGTCTTCCTCGCTATACCCTTCCTCTATGATGACCTCGTCGAGGTCGATAGGGCGGTTGGCTGGTTGATTTCCTGCCGCACCAGGATTACTGCTACTCGGCTGCATCATGATGGACTAGGCACGAGCCTCCGGGTGTGGTCGCCAAATGTTAATACCGGAATTCTCGTTCGGTCCTACCTGTCCTAATACACCAAGATGACCTCACTTTTCTTAGAATAGTATGAGAGAGAGTTGTCCTTCAATTGTACCTTGTCCTTTCTTATGTAGTCTTTCCAAAAGCCCCTTTCTTTTTATGACATCTTGTCATGTGTCCTGAACCTCCTTAATTAATGTTAATGCCATCCTTTCCCTAATGTAACCTTTTTCTTTTCCACTAATTCCCATATTATCCCTTCTGCATTATGGGGATCCCCTTGGTGGACTTGGGCTCAGTCCCCAGGTCCCCATGTTTCTTCTTGGGACATCCTCCTCCTTTGAGGCATACCAACCTAATTAGGGGAGGTTATTTTTCATGTATCAACAATATGCGTTTTTATTTTCGCTTTGCAGGGGTTCAGAATTCATGATAATGTTGCAGTTGTAACAACAAAACTGAAAGAAAAATGTTATAAAATAAATTTCTGGAAAGCTTATAAGAAACACTCAAATGAATGCAAACAGAGGACAGAGTCACGTGTTCAACACGTTGTCCTTAACACGATAGTTAACCTGTACGCCTCAAGAATGAGTGATTCCTATACCCTGTGGTCAAGTAATATCTAGGATAAAACTGCCTGATGCAAGCACTATTAGCACTACAGTACTTGCCCACTCTTACGAACTCAACAGCAATGGCACAGAAAGAAAGTAAAAACCACACAAAGAGAGAAAGAGGAAAAGAAGAGGATAGTAGCTCTTCTGGACACAAATTGAAATGAATAAGTCAAGTGGTTTGTATAAGGGAGAAGAGAGAGATCGAATTGATTGAGCATTAGTAGCGAATTAAAGACAAAATAAATTCGAATTAATTTCAAGTTTTTCATAACAGCAATATAACGGTCATTGCCCATGCCCCAGATTTTTCATAACAACAAGATTTTTCATAATGTCGACACAGAAAAATTTGGAAACAAAATAATTCCCAAGACGGACGACGGCGTGCGTGCTTCTGTGCGAAGCATCGCGCATGTGTGAAATGTGTGGTTGCACCAACTAGCCCATTGCCTAAGTCCTCTCCCTCACAAAAAAGTGTGAATGACCCAAGGACTACTCTAAGAATGAGTGATGCCTATACCTTGTGGTCAAGTCGTATCCAGGATAAAACTGCCCGATGCAAGCACTATTAGCACTACAATACTTGCCCACTCTTACGAACTCAACAGCAATGGCACAGAAAGAAAGTAAAAACCACACAAAGGGAGAAAGAGGAAAAGAAGAGGATAGTAGTTCTTCTGGACACAAATTGAAATGAAAAAGTCGAGTGCTTTATATAGGGGAGAAGAGAGAGGTCGAATTGATTGGGCATTAGTAGCGAATTAAAGACAAAATAAATTCGAATTAATTTCAAGTTTTTCATAACAACAATATAACGGTCATTGCCCATGCCCCAGATTTTTCATAACAACAAGATTTTTCATAATGTCGACACAGAGAAAAATTTGGAAACAAAATAATTCCCAAGACGGACGAGGGCGTGTGTGCTTCTGTGCGAAGCACCGCGCATGTGTGAAATGTGTGGTTGCACCAACTATCCCATTGCCTAAGTCCTCTCCCTCACACAAAAGTGTGAATGACCCAAGGGCCACTCTAAGAATGAGTGATGCCTATACCCTGTGGTCAAGTCGTATCTAGGATAAAACTTCCTGATGCAAGCACTATTAGCACTACATTACTTGCCCACTCTTACGAACTCAAAAGTAATGACACAGAAAGAAAGTAAAAACCACACAAAGGGAGAAAGAGGAAAAAAAGAGGATAGTAGCTCTTCTGAACACAAATAAAAATGAAAAAGTCGAGTGGTTTATATAGGGGAGAAGAGAGAGGTCGAATTGATTGGGCATTAGTAGCGAATTAAAGACAATATAAATTCGAATTAATTTCAATATTTTTCATAACAACAATATAATGGTCATTGCCCGTGCCCCAGATTTTTCATAACAACAAGATTTTTCATAATGTTGACACAGAGAAAAATTTGGAAACAAAATAATTCCCAAGACGGACGACGGCGTGCGTGCTTCTATGCGAAGCACCGCGCATGTGTGAAATGTGTGGTTGCACCAACTAGCCCATTGCCTTAGTCCTCTCCCTCACATAAAAGTGTGAATGATCCAAGGGTCACTCTAAGAATGAGTGATGCCTATACCCTGTGGTCAAGTCGTATCTAGGATAAAACTACCCGATACAAGCACTATTAGCACTACAGTACTTGCCCACTCTTACGAACTCAACAGTAATGACATAGAAAGAAAGTAAAAACCACACAAAGGGAGAAAGAGGAAAAAAAGAGGATAGTAACTCTTCTGGACACAAATTAAAATGAAAAAGTCGAGTGGTTTATACAGGGGAGAAGAGATAGGTCGAATTGATTAGCATTAGTAGCGAATTAAAGACAAAATAAATTCGAATTAATTTCAAGATTTTTCATAACAGCAATATAACGGTCATTGCCCGTGCCCCAGATTTTTCATAACAACAAGATTTTTCATAATGTCGACACAGAGAAATATTTGGAAACAAAATAATTCCCAAGACGGACGACGGCGTGTGAAATCTAAGTCCTCTCCCTCACACAAAAGTGTGAATGACCCAAGGACCACTCTAAGATCAAAAAATTCAATACTTATGAAGAGGTATCATCTTTAATTTCCCCTGTGTGGGACTAAAAGTTCATTCACAAATAGTGAAAATGAGCTAGTGTCCTAGGTGATCAATATGACCTAATTTCCAATCCCACCAGGACCAAAACCCAAACATATGTGAACCCATTTTCTCTAACAGATAATTATGAAAATGACGAAGAAGAAAGGAATCCCAAAGCCTCATTTTGGTTTAAGCTTTATTTTGAGTTTCCAGTTTCTAGCTTTATAGACTGCGTTGTACAAAATTATCAAGAAATGAATCCAGTTAATTATTGTTTTAGTTCACATCCAAATTTTGCTCAGTAGTAAATCCAAAGTCATTAACATGCAAAAACCAAGTTCCATTTAAGAATACACACATCAAGTTTCGCTCTGTTACAATCAAAATTTATTTCGACAGATTCATAAGCACACTAGTATTCCTTGCTTTCCTTTTTCTCTGGTTGGTCTTCAAAAGTAAGAAGAGATGAGAACCATTTTTTCCAAGGTGCATTTTGTTGTTGTTCAATCCACGACATGAATGTTCTGTCTAACAAGCAAAACATGTTTACATAAAGAAGTTGATATATCACCGGAACGAATCGAAAATTCACAAATTGCAGGATCGGTCCAAATGCAAGTCCTACAGCCAATGCAGGTATAAGATCCCTCTTAACATCTTGTTGAACTTGAGCTACACTCTTGCCAGTGGAAAATCCTATGTAAGTGAAGAATGTGACCCCATATAATGGTCCGAAAATCAAACCATCAAGTGCCAGTTTACCAGCAACAAATCGTAATGATGTTGGTTGGTATTTTAGTCGTGATCTCATTAGTTTATCTAGACCTTCATACCAGAAATGGCCAATTGGACCAACAAATCCGAAGCCAAACCCGCTAGTGATAGCTGCTCTTTTTTCAATTAACCTTGAATTTTTCGTCATCATCATCGTCATCCTGTTACAAAGTAAAGTCATATAACTTCAGATGTGCGGGGCCAAAATGGGCAAAAATGAATACCCAGTTTTCCATTGAAATCAATGGATATCAAAATCCCAATAAACAATCCAAAATTGAACACCAGATGAGTGAAATACTTACATGGGTTTGATTTGGTTTTATCCTTCTAGAGTGAGTTATGGTCTGAGCAGCAGTATCTCCAAGTCCCCATAGAATATCGGAACTGATGATTTGGGTCTTAACTGGATGAACTGACAAACATGTCTGATACCATTTCCAGAACTTTAAGAAGATCAATTGATGGGTTCGTTCAAAGATAGTCTGAGGATTGAGAATTTCGGGTTCTTGCAGAAGAAATCACCTGCAGGGGGTTTTAATGGAGTTATGATGATTGAGTTGGTCCAATGTGGAAGGCTTTCTTAAAAGAAATGATATAAATTAGAAGAAATGATACAAAAATTCAAGACCGGAGAGCTTTTGCCGACAGCAAACGTGATACACGTGAAAAAGACTAACATCATGTTCAGTTCACTATGTGCACTGACCTAATGGCCACGGGACAGGACACGGTGGTCTTCCTCTACCATTCAAAAAAGTGCTGATGAACTGGGCGCCGTTGTGGTAGTATATTACTCTTGGCCGGTGTCAATTGCAGGACAGTCACGGAATTCTCTACCGATTACAAAAGAGCTATAACCAATATATGGGGCTTGAATAGGATTTTGGGGGTTAATATGATAGTTATAACCAATATGTGGATATGGGGATCTCATCTATGTAAAAGTTTAAAACTATCTTCGATTTTAACTTATCACTTTTTTAACATATCATTAACTAATTAATCTAGTAATAAAAAGAATGGCCGAGATGTGTGTTTGGATGATAATGGGGTCTCACCGTTCACAGGAGGGGGTGTTCGTACCTTCCAACCAGGTTTGGCTTGGAGCAACGCTATTACTCGTAAACACAAGAAATATTTCGACAAATACCTGGCTAAGGTTATGGTTTCAGTGCTTTGGCTTTTACGACGTTGGGTGATCTTGGGGATGACTTGGTGATTTTCTTGCAAAGGCTGCATAATGTCATGTCCCTTGTCATGACCTATTATGGGCTAACCATCTTCTGTAGGTGCTCTTAGTAATTCGTAGGTGCTTTTAATTATTAGTAGATGTGGCTCAGACTCATTATGTGAGTGTGTGGATCACACGCTGGCCTGGCGAATGTCGCCTTTATTATTGTGGTTGGCTGCAGGAAGAGGGGATCATGAATTAATCAATTATTGTTGCTTTACTCTCTGCTCTTCCCTCTGTCTTTTTCTTTCGACTAATTCTTCTTCTTCTCTATGAAACCTATTCCCTTATTCTTCTAATCAAACCCTATCAAGAGTTGTTACTGATCACCCATTGTAGTGTAATCACTACAAGTGGTATCAGAGCACTCTATTCTGAGTGACCGATAGCCATGGTGAGTAAAGCTGAGTTCGATGCTTTGGCTAAACAGATAGCTTCAATTATGCAACCAAATGAGTACCTAGCAAAGGAAGTACTAGTGATTAAAGCTAAACAGGATTCACCCTCTCCGCTGATGCTGACTACGATGATGGATCTGTTCAAGACAGAGTCTAAGAAGTTGTTAGACGAATATCGAGAGCAGAATACCAAATCTGGTGATGGTATACTAGGACCTCCGGGAATGAGTAATAACCACAATCGATCTGGGGGTGGAAGCAATATCTCTTATGAGAACTCTAATTTTGCTCATACTCATAAGTTTAAAGTAGATTTTCTTAGATTTGATGGTATTAATCCCAGATCATGGGTTAGGAAGTGCTCTAGATACTTTCAATTACATCAAATGAATGAGGGACAAAAAGTACATGTAGCTTCTATGTATCTAGAAGGGAAGGCCGACATTTGGTTTCAAGATTATCAAGTGGGAAAAATATCATATACTGGGAGGTATTCTTTAGAAACATATGTTCAAGGTTTCAAGAACTGGATCATGACGACATAGTTGGAGAATTTAACAAGCTGAGCCAAACAGGTACGGTGTTGGAGTACGAAGAGTTATTTGAAGAGCTGAAGGCTTTGATGCTGGCTAAGAACATGCATCTAACTGATGATTATTTCACATTTAGTTTTATCAGTGGTTTAAAAGAGGAGCTCAGAATTGCAGTACAAATGTTCTCGCCTACCACCCTCGAGAAGGAAATATACTTGGACCGAATGCAAGAAATATTATTATATAGTAATGCAAAAAAATGTAGAAGCACTAGACCACCTCCAATTTTTATTCCCCAGAACCACAGAAATGTAGTGACTATCCCAAAATCAACATCTCCTATCCCTAGACACTCAACTATGACCAGTCCAAAATTACCCCCAGTGAGAAAGCTCACTTATGCTGAAATGAAGAAAGGAAGGAGAAAGGACCATGTTACAACTGCGATGAAGAGTTTAAATATGGCCACAAGTGCCTCAAGCAGTAGCTATTCATGTTGATGGCAGATGAGGATGAACCAACTAACCCTGAAGAATAAGCACCTCCCAATGCTCTATTCATACAATAAGAGGTATAAGAAGAAGTGGAGCAGCTATTCATGTTGGTGGCAGATGAGGATGAACCAACCAACCCTGAAGAACAAGCACCTCCCAATGCTCCATTCATACAAGAACAGGTATAAGAAGAAGTGGAGATTTCAGTCCATGCCTTGTCAGGTAATACTTCTCCTAGCACCATCAGGATACAAGGAAAGACTATGAACAAGCAGTCAATTACCATATTAGTGGATAGTGGCAGTACACACAGCTTTATAGACCCTGAAATAGCCAAGTTGAGTGGATGTTTGGTAGAGCCAACTCCAACCTTCCAAGTAGCTGTAGCTGATGGAAATAAACTGGTGAGCTCTTCTGAGTGTTCAAAGTTTCAGTGGGAAATGCAGGGCCATGAATTTTATTTAGATATGAGAATTCTTGCACTTGTAGGGTGTGACATGGTCTTAGGAGTTGATTGGATGAAGGGGATAAGTCCAGTTCAGTTTGATTTCAAAAAAATGGTTGTTACATTTCATATGAAAGGGGAAAAGGTGTTATTACAAGGTATAACTGAGAGTGCCAGCATTGCTCTTATATATGGGAAAGAGTGTGATAGATACATGAAAAATCATAAGCATTGGCTAGTAGGACATTTATACTCCATCTCAGGGGAAGACAAGCAAACTTTAATACCACCTACCCTACAACCTCTCCTCAGCACATTTCAAGACATATTTCAATAACCCACAAACCTTCCCCCTACAAGGATCCATAATCACCACATACCCTTACAACCAAATTCATCCCCTCCAAATCAAAGACCATACAGGATACCCTTCATTCAGAAGGACATAGTAGAGAAGTTATTCAAAGAAATTCTATATTCTGGTGTCATCAGACCAAGCCACAGTCCATTCTCATCACCAATTCTATTAGTCAAGAAGAAAGATGGGAGTTGGAGGTTTTGTGTGTATTATAGAAGATTGAATGAAATAACTGTCAAGAATAAATATCCAATACATGTTATTGATGAGCTGCTAGATGAATTGAAAGGGGCTAAGGTTTTCTCCAAGATAGACTTGAGGGAAGGGTATCACCAAATAAGATTTCATCCACATGATATCCATAAAACATCTTTCAAGAACCACCAAGGACATTATGAGTTCCTGGTTATGCCATTTGGGTTTACTAACGCTCCAGCAAGTTTCCAAGCTCTTATGACATATTTCAGCCATACTTAAGGAAATTCATTCTAGTTTTTTTTGATGACATACTGATATACAGTCCAGATATGGAATCACACATCTAACACTTGAATGTCACACTGAGTTACTTAAGAAACACTCACTCTTGCTAAACTCAGCAAGTGTTCATTGGACAGTCAAAGATTGATTATTTTGTAAATATCATTTTTGGTGAAGGTGTTGCTGCTGACCCTGAAAATATTGATTGTATGTTTAAGTGGCCAGTACCAACCACCTTGAAGGATCTCAGAGGGTTCTTAGGCTTGACTGGCTACTATAGAAAGTTTTTCAAATATTATGGCCTCATCTGCAAGCCCTTAACTGAGCTACTTAAGAAGAATAAATTTCAATGTAGTGAAGCAGAACAGGAAGCTTTTCAGTGGTTGAAAGAAGCAGTTACTACTACCCCTGTCTTGGCTTTACCAGACTTCACTAATCCCTTTGGAGTAGTAGCTCAGACTCACTTGCCATATACTGACAGCAGTGGACAAGTACGGATAACTCCCGACAGCGTCCTGGCTACCATAAGCATTCAAAATAACCAACAGGCTATATCACAAATTTTGGTTAAATAGAAGGGATTATCTGAATCAGAGGCTACTTGGGAGGACAACCAACTCATGAAGACACAATTTCCGAAATTCATCCTTGAGGACAAGGATGTTGTGGAGTAGTGAGTAATTGTCATGTCCCTTTTCATGACCTGTTATGGGCTAACTATCTTATGCAGGTGCCCTTAGTAATTCGTAGGTGCTTTTATTTATTAGTAGATGTAGCTCAGGTTCATTATGTGAGTGTGTGGGTCACACGCTGGCCTGGCGAATGTCGCATTTATTATTGTGGTTGGCTGTAGGAAGAGGGGATCATGAATTAATCAATTATTGTTGCTTTACTCTCTGCTTTTCTCTCTGTCTTTCTCTTTCGACTAATTCTTTTTCTTCTCTATGAACCCTATTCCCTTATTCTTCTAATCAAACCCTATCAAGAGTTATTACTGATCACCCATTGTAGTGTAATCACTACACATAATCATTTGTAGGTTTGATGTTAATGCTAAGAAATGTAAAAAAATAATTCACGAATTAGGGATAGTAATTCAAAATGGGGTTGGAGCCAAGCTCATAGCTAGGATTCCATCTAGATTTTTGTCAGACCCTCTTAATTGTGAACTATATTAGCATTTTTAACGGAAATAAGAATAAAAATTTACTAAATAAAAAGGAAAAAAAATAAACTGGAAATCAGTAAAAACTGAAATCTTCTTTTTCTTCTCTTCTTCTCCTCTCCTTCTTTTCTTCTTCTTCTCTTCTTTGCTTTAGACGATTCATTGTCGATTAAAGAAAACATCATCATCGATTAAATTCATTGTATAAAACCATGGTGAAGACAAAAGAAAATGCAGGACCGTCGAAACAACCTCCTCGTGAACCAGATAAATCTAACTCTGAAAGTGAAGATAAAACAGAAAATCAAAAATTAGCGAATAAAGAAGATGAACCAGCAGCACATACTCCCGATATGACTGCAATAAGGTATGAATTGAAAAAGTCACTCTTTATTCAAGCGTTTGAATGATTGTTCAGTTGGTTTCGAAAAATTTAGGTATGAAAAAGAAGTTTCCAAAACTGTTTACGGCTGGGAGTTTTTGTTTTCCCAGTCGTAAGTACAGGTTACGGTTGGGCTCACTAAGAACTCCCAGTTATAACATGGGTGATGCGGACTGGAAACGAGGAACCCTAACCGCAAAAAATTGTTTATAGCTAGGTTATTCCTAACTGTATCTTCTTCTTTATTTGAAATTGTTTACGTCTAGGTTGTTGCTAGACGTAATATGAGGAACCAAGCCATAACTTTTATTTCCTAACCGTTGTTCATGTTACGGATTGGTCGATTACTTAAATTCTCATCCGTAGTCATTACGTCTAGGTGTTTCCTAGCCGTATCTTCTTTTGTGTTTGAAAGTCAATCCAGTTATAGTGTTTACGTCTAGGTTATTCACATTCGTAATTTGAGAAACCAAGTCGTAAATACAACTACCTAACAACAATTAGTGTTACATCTTGGTCGATTCCTGAAGGTGCCACCCAAAAATATTTTTGCGGATGGGAATGCCAATCTTTCCCGGCCATTTTTTCATGTTACGACTTGAATTCCCAACTGTAATTACTTATTTTCTTTAGTTTTTGAAGTCTTATGTATATGGATTTGAACACCGTTATATATAATTTGATATGTAATCAATTTTGAACAAAGGAAATGAAATAAGGAAGAAAAGATCACAAGAAGTAACACCTTCTAACGTCTCGACTCCGCAACCTCGTCACACAAAACCATTGGGAGCAAATGCAAGGAATGCAGGTGGAGTTCGCACAGGTGGAGGAAGTGAAGGTGGAGTTTCTACCGGTGGAGGAAGTGAATGTGGAGTTGATGCAGGTGGAGTTCCCACCGGTGGAGGAAGTAAAGGTGGAGTTGCCACCGGTGGAGGAAGTGCACTTGTTGAACAACCAAATCTAGAGATTCAAGAAGAAAACTTGGCCGAAATACATGTTTCTGTTATTGATAAGGGTATAGCCATCGGTGGAGGAAGTGAATATGGAGTTAATGAATGTGAAGTTGGCACTTGTGACGGACCGGATTTTCGGACTTCTAGCGGACATGGATTTATCTAGCAAGTCCAAATTTCCGGACCGCCACTCGTGTATGACCAGATTTTTCGTTTTAAAATATATCAATAAATAAAATCAAAAAATTAAGCTCGATTAATTTTACTAAGTGAAATATAATCTTACTTTTAACGTTACAATTCCGTCCATTAATAATTAAAAAATCAAAAGTATCAAAATTAAAACAAAACAACATTTCGATTAAATTTAAATTGCGATACCTAAATCCACGTGATATATAATAATTTCTTATCAGGTAGTCTTTCTTCATTCTCGGTGGAAAGGAAGGAAAAGGGGTGAGCAACCACAGCCCAGTAGGAAGTTTCTAAAAATAATAGTGCATCGAAAAACAAAACAAATGCAACAAATATAATAACTAAAACCATGAACGAAAATTGACAAAGATACTTACGCCATTCATAAGCACAAATACTAACATTTTCTTACTTAAAATATTCAATCTCAAATTCTAGATCCTTAATCTAGTTGTCAGAGTTATTCCGAATATCACCCAACCGCTCCGAAGAACGTCCTCTCGAGAGAATGCCAGTTATTTTGGACTTTATGACAATTCAACAATCTCCTATTTTTTTTTTTATTTATCGAAACTACTCGATCAATTCTTTTCTTTCCAAATTTCCAAAATTCTTAATCAATGTAAGACGCTATAACTTATTAGATTCACTTTCACAAACAAAAACTCAATTTCATTCACTAGTTGTAATAATGCATCAAATTCATTTTCACAACCCAAAACTCAATAAATATGCATTAATATAATTTATATATTGAGAAAAACATTAGTACCTATATTAAATGTTAAAATAAAATTCTAGAATAATTTAACAACAATGGTTAATAATCAATACATAAAATTCATAATAAATCAGTTTACACAAAAAAAAATAACATAACAAATTTAAAACAAACATAATGATTATTAGCATTAAAATAAAAAAGAAACCAATATAATTTTAATGCTAAAATAGTTTTTTATTTTGATATTAGGTAAAACTCCCTACCTCAAATAGATTTCAAAAAAACCTTGACTCAAGTGAAACTCTTTTTTTGCAAGAATAATAAATCTTATGCTTTTGTTATAGTAGGAAATACCATATGGTCCTAGGAATAATATATTAGAGAGAGTCTAGTCCAGTTGACTCACTCATGTGTCTGTTTGGTCCTATTTGGGAAAATATATTATAGTTTGGTCTTAGAAATTATAGTTTGGTCATAGAAATTATGGTTTGGTCCTAGGGTGATGTCATGGATGATGTAATTTTCATTCTGTGGTGGCAGAAATACCCTTATATTATTGTTTGATGGTTTGGTCCTAAGGTGACCACATATATACCAAAATTACTAGAAAATATCTCATTCTCAGTTTTACTTTCTCTCTCATCTTCTTTTCTTTTTCAGATCTACTTTTCTCTCTCTCTTTTTTTTTCTTGATGATTTGATCAGATTTGATGTTGAAGACGATGACGAACCCGATCTACTTGATGAAGACGACGACGATCTCATGTTGTTGTTGCTTCTTGTATTGAAGATGAAGATGAACTCTGTTTTTAGGGTTTTTTCTGTTGATGTCTTGATAAAGAAGAAGATGAAAGACGATGATGTTGTTTGTTTCTGTCGAAGACGACGTTGAAGATGATGAAATCGATGAAGATGATGTTGAATACGACGATGAATATGATGTTGTTGAAATCGATGAAGAAGATGAAGATTTGGGTGTTTTTCGTCTTTTTTTGTTGCTGTTGTTGTTGAAGATGAATGACGACGATGAATTTTGATGAAGTTCTTTGCTGTTGCTGATGTTGTTGAAGATGAAGATGATGCTGCTAATGTTTTTATATGGAGTTCATTCCAGAAATGAAGTCTGATTTGTATAGGTTTTTATATGGACTTCATTTCTGGAATGAAGTCTGTTTTTTTAGGTTTTTATATGGACTTCATTTCTGGAATGAACTCTGGTTTGTATAGGTTTTTATATGGATTTCATTTATGGAATGAAGTTTGTTTTTTTAGGTTTTTATATGGACTTCATTTCTGGAATGAACTCTGGTTTGTATAGGTTTTTATATGGACTTCATTTCTGGAATGAAGTCTGTTTTTTTAGGTTTTTATATGGACTTCATTTCTGGAATGAACTCTGGTTTGTATAGGTTTTTATATGGACTTCATTTCTGGAATGAAGTCTGTTTTTTTAGGTTTTTATATGGACTTCATTTCTGGAATGAACTCTGGTTTGTATAGGTTTTTATATGGACTTCATTTCTGGAATGAAGTTTGTTTTTTTAGGTTTTTATATGGACTTCATTTCTGGAATGAACTCTGGTTTGTATAGGTTTTTATATGGACTTCATTTCTGGAATGAAGTCTGTTTTTTTAGGTTTTTATATGGACTTCATTTCTGGAATGAACTCTGGTTTGTATAGGTTTTTATATGGACTTCATTTCTGGAATGAACTGCTACAAGAAAATAAGTAAAAATTAACAGTGAAGGGTACTTTTGTCAGTTTAATATTTTTAAATAATTATGAACCAAACAGTAAAGGCGTTTTCCTAAAGGACCAAACATACATGGGCCCACCTAAAAAAGGACCAAACGATATTTTTCCCTTTTTTATATCTTCTTGTATAATATAAATAAAATCATGAAAAGAATGTTGGAAATTATATACTATACATAGTAAATAAGTGATGGTCGTGGCACAACACATCTTCTTTTGTACTAGGTTTGAAGGAAGATACTAGGATTTGTATATGGAGAAAAATTATATATATATATAGTAAATAAGTGATGGTCATGGCACAACACATCTTCTTTTGTACTAGGTTTGAAGGAAGATACTAGGATTTGTATCTGGAGAAAAAAAGTGATGCCCAGAGTACTCTCATTTCGATTTGTCATGTCAAATGTTGTACTCTGTGGGTTACATATATTTAATGGTTGTTTTCTTGTGTAAGTCATGTTGTACTTTGTGTGTTGTTCTCTGCGGGTTACATATATATTTGGGTTTTTGTGCTAGGAGAAAAAAGAGAAGAAAAGTTGGAGAAGAAAGAAAGTGACGGCTATTTCTTATTTTCTTTCTTTTACACAGTTTTGAAAATAAAAATCTTAACTAATTATTATGTATCATTCAAGTTTTGATAAGGGACACACTATTTAATAAACACATTCCACTATTAAGGTACATGCCCCTCAAACACATAATATAATAGTGACATCAAATTTAGCAAAGATATATATACACCATACAATGCACACATTCACCACAATTAAATATCATCTCTATTATTTTATTTTATTTGGAAACTACAAATATAATTAAAACTAAATATTTATTATTATTTATAAATTACAGTCTAAACAAAATACAGTAAAACCTCTGTATAACAATATCCTAGGGATCACAAAAAAAATATTCTTATATGGAGGTCTAACTTGAATAGGCCAAAATAAATTTTTCATGTGTATTTGAGCATATTTATGCATATGCATAGGAAACACAAAAATGTATCTAAATATATAGAAACACTATCTAAATGAAGATTTTTATCATATTTATGTATCTGTAAAATTTGTAATAAAACAATTCACATACATCACAATTATCACATCGAAAATTTGAAAAGACGAGGGTACCCAGATACACCATAATCTTTTATTTTGATCACAACTTATTCAATACCCACCGTGTATAAACCTCTTTAAGCAACAATCACTAAAGGAATATTTCAACACGGTGTCCACTTGGAACAGGGTTAGTCCGGACTGGCCTAACAATGTGAGAATCAAAGCCAAGTGGCGAATCACAATACACCTTGTATGATCGTCTATGGATACAAGATCGAGACAATACAACAATAAGATGTTCACTTGATACTAGTTATTGTACAAGACCGAAACACTATAAGATCAATATCAAGTTCCTAGTTAACGTACATAATATAAACACAATTATAATGCGTAAAAAAGTAAAGCACACACCAGAATTTTGTTAACGAGGAAAACTACAATCTTGTAGAAAAATCACGGGACCTAGTCCAGTTTTGAATACTCAATTAATTAAGACTCTACAAAAAGTAAACCTGCAACTTCGTGTAGACGATACCAATTAATCTAAAATCCTAGTTACTAACTTCAGCAGTATTCTTGTTTTGATAACATCTAGCATAACTGAAGTTCTTAATAGACGTTGATACTAGATATCCTAGCAGAACATGCGTTCTCTTTAGGAGTAAATCTAGTATATCTTCTTAATCGTTCACAATAACTTCTTCTACCAATCTTTCAACTGGAAAGACAAGATTTCTTTGGATCGTATTCCAAACAGTAAAGGATTAAAATTTTTTAGTAACCAAACTCACTTTCTAATCACAATATTGAAATATATGATAAAAACACAGTTACGGATCTTCTATTTTTAAGATCTGCCAGATTCGAAGCTCCTAGGTTACGAGATCAAACAAGACAATGATTACCGAAATAATCAATCTTGACTACAAGGTTTATGATAAAATCAAAAACAACTTGTTGATCTCAAAAGGCTTATGTTTATCAAAAATAAACAACCTTTTAATTCCGAAAAATCAAGTCACAGAAAGTCACACCAAGATCAAAACACAAAAATAAAGTCTTCAAATCTTCAAAGTAACAGTCTGCAAAAAGAAACTTGATTCCTTATTGATTTGTCGCATAGAACGAAGTCTGTTAACAATGACAAATCAACGAATCTATCTTACATATCTAGAAAAACTTAGATCTGTAGGAACGTTAAATCTTTAATCTGGTTTGAGTGAGCCTTATATCAGAAGAGAACATTCTCAAGAATAAACAAACCATATGCAACCAAAGTTTCAACAACCGTTAGTCAATCAAATCAATAATCGAAAACTGAAATAACAATGCAATTATCTAGTTTCCCATTAACGGTACTCGTAGAGCTTATTGATCCCACAAAATTCTTTAAATGAGCAAGGAATTTCAATCTGAAGATTAAAAAAAAAATGATGGAAATGGAGAACCTGGAGACATTTTTTTAGAGAAAGAGATAAAAGATTATAGTTAAAAGTTTCGGTTAACCAAAACCGATTGGTTTTATACCGAACCGAGAAGGCTTGACCCGAACCGAACCATATTATCTAATGGTTTTCATCGATTTCCAAAACTTAAAAACCGAGTGCTTCGGAACCTGCGTAAACTCTTGGCTCGGAGACTCGATTTGAGCTTTCTCCATGCACGTTCGTCCCTGCAAACATGTCGTTACTGATTAGCCCGCAAATGCCTGCCACTTCCTCTGACATTTGCTTCGCATAGCTTGTTAGTAGGTCTTTATGTCATTGAGTTGCATCTCCAATTCAGTCACTTCAGCATTGGTTTCGCGATTCAAAAAGGTTGCATCAGACACCTTGTCTTCCACTGCACCTACCCTTTCATCGAATTCTTTGAACCAATCTGTCGTTCTTCCTTCAAGTAAATCTAGCCTGCCCTTATCTTCAAAAACAAGAGGATTTTCAAGGCCATCACAGCCCATGTCTATGGTCAGATCACAAAGATTACCATACTCCTCAATCTGATCAAACATACCCGGTAGTTCTTCGTCGATCATCATGCCATTAGAACTCATTTCTAATGCAAAAATCTGAAAATAATGCGCCACTTACTTGCTCACAGGAAAATAACTTAAGAGAGAAAGAAGCACCGGCATATTATCCAAGAAATACTCTCGAACTGTGTACCAAACACAGCTCTGATACCCGAATTGTCACACCTTCAAACACCCCAGAAATTTTCTGCGAAAATGTAATCTGGCAGCACAATGGTTCTGTGAATAAAACTTCACCCACCTGCACTTCAGCCTTATAAGCTTGCACCTGTGCAAACAGCCAACTCTTCAGGTCAACATAGGAAGTCTTTTAGCCTTCTTTCACTTCACTTAAACTTCTCAAATGCTTCCCATAATACATTCAAACAATGCCATACTTTACCAACAACAATCATCCAACCAATAACACTTAGAACATGACACAATCACTTCATTTTATTGCATCAAAGGTAAGAAATACAAAACTTTCCCACTCAGGGACTTACACATACTTGTTCACCTTGAACCAAGTCTTAGCCTTAAAAAAAACTCTCGTATTTTGAGTCTCTCACTCACATATGCAAGTCTGCCGAATTTTCCATGCCTTAGGACTATTTATACAGCAGATTTATTTAGCAAAGCCGTGCACAACCGTTGCACACGCATGGGACGGCCATCTGTCCCATGGAGCAGTTCTGTAACCGCCAATAACTGTGCTAACTGGCCAGTACTCTTCCAACTCGCGCCAATCATCCAACACATGTTCTCTTGCAGCTAGGAACCATCTCCCACGCTTATAAACTCCTTTATAACCGTTATACTTCATCACGCGGCATTGGCACGCTTGTGAAGATCGTAACCAACTCGTAATTGTCACTTGAGCCGTATTGCACCACTGTTGTGCTTTACTGAATTTCACCTCGCACTAATGCTCAGCTGACTTGGCCCTGCATGCTTATCACTCTAAGCTAATGCACGAACAATCCTTATGCTTCAATCATCGAGGCCGACTCCTTAATCTCACTCTAGTTACTCATGCGTCATATATGCTTCACTTCGCCAACTAGCTTGACAATAGCAATGCCGCTCTTGCATTACTAACTTGTTTGCACTGTTCAAGCTTTGGCCAGTCTTGAACTATTGCCATAGACCAACTCTTGGTGTATTATACCTTTTTGCATCATCCTTGAGTTTGGGCCAACTGAATTCCATGGATATGCCTCAATGCCAACATCGCATGTTGCATCTGTCACTTTGGCCTCGTCTTGCCTTTTCCTCAATGAAGCTTTATTGTGTCGTCCAATAAGCTTCATTCCTTAGATAAATGTCTTTACAGTGTAGCGCTACCTTTGCGCTTCACTGGCCCTGTAGGGTGTCACTATTTTAGTGCTTGACAGTCTATACAGTATACCGCTATTATGGCTTGTGTTGCGCTATTATGGCTTTGCATTGCGCCATTACGGCGGACAACTGATTTGGCCTGTAATACTGTAACGCGCAATCATTGTGCGATATTTGCAGCCGTGTCATACAATGACAGCTATCGAACTCTATGAGTTATTTCAAACCGAGGCAGAGTATAGCAGCCCATATAGGCCACCGGGTATTCACCATCTACTTATGAAACATGATCACATCTGAATAACACATTTAAGTTTAGAAAATGTAAATTTTTAAAATTTTCATATTTTGTTTTTATTCCACAGTTTAATATTGTAAATCTCAATAGTAGAGTTAGTTAACCAAACTAAGAGAGGACCGCGTGCAAATATCATACAAGGGCTCAGAAAGTTCAAAATGGGCTTTGACAGATTGGAAGAGAATCGAGCGATGACATTACATCCTGCACAGGAGTCACAGGACCAAACGTCATCACACCACTTTATCGGTTGCTCAAAGGTCAAGAAATATATTCTGGGACATACTCAAGATTCGGCTGATAACCTATGTTTTTGTCTAGGTTCGGCTGATAACTCAAAGTTCGGCTGATAACTTTTCAGCCGAACTTAGACAGATGTATGCCTCAAAACAGGTTTCAGGGTCAAGGTTCCTGTAGTTAGAGTTTAAACAAGCATACAGCACAATTCCTACAGTTAAGCAAGCAAATAACACAAACTCGTGATAAACTGATCATTCAATTCGCAACATCTGAATCATTTTGCAAGGAGTGATCCTATCATTTATTTTGCTAGCTAGCTTTTTAAATCCAATCACATCATGGTTTCCAAAGTTACATAAAACAGCTCTCTAATTTAAAATTGCTTGGCGCACTCATCAGAGCAAGAGTTAACGCATTGTTCGACTTCCTCTCCACCTGTATGGATATATAATCACCAATTTAGTTAGACTCGAAACTAAAGGAACATACACATCATAGAGAAAGATAGAGAGTGCAAATACACATACGAGGTTCTTGCGGAGTGCTAATATTGACGCAGTTTTGAGATGCACAGCCGAGTTTGCAGTAATAACTCAATCGAACTCCAGTATGATCATCTGGAGCATGGATATCGTCGAGACAACGTTTCGCACATTTCACAGGACATATTGCTCCAGCTACAACACCTGGATACATCGCACTACAAACGCTCATACACTCATTCCAACACTTCTGAAAGTCCGTATA
Source organism: Papaver somniferum (assembly GCF_003573695.1). NCBI lineage: Eukaryota > Viridiplantae > Streptophyta > Magnoliopsida > Ranunculales > Papaveraceae > Papaver > Papaver somniferum. The sequence continues at coordinate 157,386,247 of NC_039365.1, read as the reverse complement.
GTGAGATGCTGAAGTTTGCGCTATACAGATCCCCAACAGCAACAATATCATCAACATCGCAACAACCATATCTGATGACTTCTCATGTTTCCCAGTGTTTCCCATATTTTAGATAATTCCTAAAAAAAAATTGCACTACTCCACGGTATCTAAGGTTAATTTGTCCACTTATTTCTGAAACCTATTTATTTTGGCAAATTTCATTAAATGGGGTCATAATAGCTAGTATCCCCCAGATCGCAAATCAATTTCTTCCCGTGCCTAGGTGTTAAAGCTAGGTTACCCCTGCGTGGGTGTTGTTATCGGCTGCCCCTAATAAAACTCTAGCTAGTTTCTAAAATCACGCTCCTTCCTTTTCTAACCCCTTTCAAGTTTGCTGGAATTCGGAAACACCAATGCACTGTCTATAAATGGCCAACTTAGAACACTGTTGAGCCTTATAAGGAGTTAATTAAATAATATTACAGATTTTGTCATCTGAGTATCTAGCGCACCATGAGTTCCTTGTTCATGCAAACAGAGAAATATAGGCTTTCTTTCTCACCATTGTGGAATCCATATAGAGATACTCCTTCGAACGACATGATAAATCTTCTGACCCAGCGAGTGGAAGATGCGAAACAGGCTGCGTTGCAAAGTTTAGGTAAAACACCATGCCGAAGTAAAAGAATGAAATCAGCTGAAGAGAAAGAGAGATTTAAAGAGGATAGTCTCAAGAGACGGAGAACTGATTCTGAAGAAGGGTTAGAAGCCAGCAGTACTACTGAGGAACTGAAATTACAAGTTCAGGCATACAGATATAAGATAGAAGAATTGAGTAAGAAACTGGAAGAGAAGGAAGGAGAAACGGAAAGTCTTCAAGATCTTAATCATACTCTCATTGTCAAAGAACGTAAAAGCAACGATGAGTTGCAGGAAGCTCGCAAAGAACTGATCAGCCAATTGAAAGGAACAGGTAATAGTCATGCTAGCATCCGCTATAAGAGAATGGGGGAACTTGATTCTAAGCCTTTCCAGGAGGTATGCAAGAAGAAATATAGCGGCCGTGAAGAAAGAGATGTGAAAGCCTTGGAGCTCTGCAGCTTATGGGAAGGTCACATTAAAGACTCGAATTGGTTTCCTTTCGTTAATGTCGAGATTGGGAATAATAACTATAAGGAGATGATTGATGACAAGGATGACAAGCTGAATAGACTGCGGAACGACTTGGGTGATGACGTATTTAGAGCTGTAACAACTGCCTTAACAGAGATGAATGAGTATAATGCAAGCGGGAGGTACATAGTCGCAGAACTGTGGAATTTCAAAGAAGAAAGAAGGGCAACATTAAAAGAGGGAATTCAAAGATTAAGCAAATATAAGCGGATGAAGAAGTGAGCTAAAAAATTTGAAGAAAATATTTGAATGTAATGTTTCGCTTGTATTACATATGTATCTTAAGTTCTTATATATGACAGCACTCCTAAAGTTTATTTTAGCACTTGCAATAGAAAAACTAAATACAAATACGTAGAAAGCTGGTTGATTGAATTGAAAACCCGTCGTCAACTTACAAATTTCACCTTCAAATTGTGATTGCAAAAAGAAAAAAACAAGTGTTGACTTGGCTGCGTCTAAGCTTGGTTCAATGAGATCACAAATTGTCGGATTCTAACCTTCCCACCCACCGTCGAAGACGAGAAAACCAAAATTCTAGTTCACCTTTATGAATGGAAAAAAACCATACATCCATCTGACCTTTTAAGCAACACTGTATTGTTGACTTGGCTGTGTATCAATCCAAGTTCAGTTACTCCACAGTTCTCTGCAGCTTTGGTATTTCCAATTGCATCTCTTCGTCATGAGACACCTGCATTTTACCAAATATAACAGTGAAACAGGTATGTCTTATTATCCATGCGAACGATAACAGAGACCAAGATCTCAATCCTAAGCAATTGCCAGATATTCTTTATGTTCACCATAAATCAATCAAAGAAACAATAAGTTAAGAAAAGGTCTTACTATCTTTTCTCTAGCTGCAACCAGCATGCAAGATTCTCAAACTGTATCTCAAGTCTATTCTTTGCCGAGCTTAAAGCACCAGCTTCATTTGCTTCCTGTTGAACTGAATACAATTTAGCATATCCCAAACCATCGCGAGGATGAGGATGAAAAGTGATCTATAGAAGGATGCCGAATGCATACTTCAACGAAAACAAGGAAATTTTTGCAAGTAATCCTAATAAACTGAATTACTCACCTAAATGTAGAGATAAATCCATTGTCCTGAGAATAAATATGCAAAAATCACATAACATGAGCAATAGGGTCCACTACTAGGCCCCTTCTTAAGTCTTTGAGACTCTCTTTTGGCCAGTTTCTGCCTCCAAACATCGAATGGCTATTATTAACCGTTGCTTGTGCTGGAAAGTTAATACATCCTCCAGTAGGTCAGCGTGATTGAGAAATAAAAATAGCAGACATATTAATAGTGGGAAACCATTTCACAGCATCCACATGAAACACTAGTACATCAACTCATAAATGAAAACGAAGTCTAGCAATACGTTCAAATACTCTCAATAGTTAAAAGAAAGAGAACATGGAGCATGATTGGAGCAGGAAAGAGACAATGGGTGGATATAGTTGATAGTTCAGCAAACTAGTTGTAACTATAGAGTTTCCCCAAAGAAAAAGTACCATGATCACAACATATAACATTATATGTATCCGTGCAGCAGCTTTATGTTCCTTTTTGTGCAAATAGTTATGATGAGTAGAAAAACCTCAAACGCTGGAAATTTGGAGTGCATACAAATAATAGATGAGTATAGCTGCACATATGCGAGTATATGAGGCCATCAGCGAGTATATTTTTGAATTGAAAATGATTGATGATTCTTTCTCATTCTATGCAAGAGATGAGAAAGTGTATTTTACACTTTAGGTGTAACCAGACGAGCATTTTGACATTAACAAAGCTGAAAAGCAGCAAGCTAACATTGCAACATTAGGAAGAAACAAAAACCAACAATGATAGGAAGGTAAGTATGCATGTCAAGATCAATAGCCCTAAATAAAGATAAGATTTAGGTTACCATTTAGAGACTATTATCTGCAGTGCAGAGAGGCACACCTAATCAAGAAGAAAAGTAAATGCCACTCACATAGACATTGTGATCCAGAAGAAGTTTAACTATATTGTGGTGACCAAAAGCGCAAGCATATTACGGTGGTGAGCATGAAGAGGCATGTGTTTGTACTAGGCATAATTTCTGTTTAATGCACCTCTGAGATACAAATCTATGTGCCTAGTCATGAAGAGGCATGTGTTTGTGCCTAATTAATCCTGGTACACAACTCTGTAGGCCTAATAGGTGTTTAAGTTTCTTTGATCTGAGAATAAGTTCTCATGTACTTTATGCAAACGATATAAATGTAAAATGCAGCACTTTTCAAATGCAGTGTACGATTTGTGAGCATGGTAACTCCTTTAAAGCTCAGAAAATCCTTTCCAAAGATAGTAAACTTTGCGCCGACCCGTTTACAATAGCTCTCCTGGAAAAAGATGCGAATTTGAAGCACCATCTCAAAACTCAAAAACTAACAGTAAATTTCCGGCTGGTTTCAGCCATCATTGAGGAACATGAAACATGAATCCTGATATTAATAATAACATAGTGGATTCACATATTTTGGACAATCAATGCTGTAGAAGAATTTAAGCCTGTTTCTCCCATCTCTATGAGGGAGGCCTCTCCACAATTACTTTGCATTTATTCATCAAACACCACTATACCATTATTTGAACCGAGAACTATGCTTGTAATTGTGACCCCATTGCCAAAAATGCTAGCATTATTTCAGGAAGATTTTTATATGCAAATACAACTGTGGAACCTCGTGTATTTTTTAAGCAGATCAAACCGAACTAAGAAATCTAGTATACCTAAACGCAGAGGTTAAGTTGATACATCTAAAATTGTGACAGCAGCTGACTTAGTTAAACCCAGAGAACTCCGCTTACCAGAATCATCAGCAGAATATGATTAGCAATCTTGAGTAACCAACACCCAGAAGAACCAACTGAAGCGGTTGACGACTGCAAGATTTATTTATTTTTCGCCCTTCAAAAAAAAACTTGCATTCGAAACCGCTTCGGTTGATATTCGAGTTAAAATGTCCAATTAGCTCTCTACGGGTTAGAATGTTGAAATACTCCATGAAACCCCAAAGAAAGATTTACAGAGGATGGATTAGAGAAGGATAAGGAAATCTAGGTTTAAAGAAATACAGAATTGGGATTTTCTTTTGCCTTTTGTATACAATATACGAGGACTAGAAATCTCATGTACGGTTTAGTGAAGAACCCATGAATAAAGATCCGAATATACTCTTAGTTGGACTTTGGATAGGGTCATCCAGTCCGGGCCTTCTGGGTGTGCGTTGGTTGTCCCATCTCTTCTACTGGCGGATGCGCTTGCTAGCCTTAATTGCATGGTTGCTAAAGGCTGGTACCAGCGTTAACGAGGTTGGTATCATTTTATTGATCCAATGGCCGAAATATTTTGTAAGTTTTTTGTCTTATATAAAATGGTACCAGCCTTTAGTAATTGTACTTACTAATTTGTGCCTCCACCTCTATAATTTTGAAGAAATTAATAGTTCATCAACTATATAGTGAAAATGAAAACAAACGATAATTAGCTCTATTGCAACAACGTCAAGAAGAAATGTGCACTAATAATCGAACAACAAATTAAAAGTGACTACGCTAACCTAAAAACAATATCTACTGTTATTTCTCTGAACAAAGTGATGTTAATGACCTTTTACACGAATTTTCTTCAGGATACAACTATTTTTAGCACTTTCCAATATAGCATGCAGCGAAAGTATCCTAAGAATTTGGAAACAAAATCATAAAACATAAGCATATAAAAAAAAGAGCGAAATTAAATCATTTTTAGAGCGTGTAGATTAGGTTTAGGGCTTGTGATGAATGAGAGAATAATTTCAATATAATAAGAGAAAAATAAACATAATTGCTACAAATTATTTCAACATAATAACCAAATGATTTCTACATGACGAGAGAAAAAAAAATCAATAAAGAAAATAATTAAGGAAAACTATCAAAGAAATATTGGCCAAAAAGACAAGATTTGATGAATGAAGCCAAGCTCATTACTAACTTGAAATGGATGTTCTTTGTGCATAACTTGTTTATATTAATTATTGCATAGGTATTCTCACACATCCATAAGTTGTAGACCCAAGGTTTATATTCTTAGGCCAGGCACAATGGTGAGCGATTCGCTTCGTTATAGCTTATCTGTAGCGAAATCCAAGTCTTATATTTCAGTTTACGTGAAATTTTCCCTTAGGTTTCTTCAGTTGGTGATGATAGTAATTTGCTTATTTTTTTTAATATTATATTTCAGACACGAGAGACTCGAGAGCAATTTCAAAATCAAACAGGGAAACCATTTATAGCACGAGAGTAATTTGCTTATGTATGATGCTTGTTATGAAATGTTGAGAGAGAAAGTTTCTGGATTTGATTATTAACTCATTGTCGCACAAAATAGTACCTTATTTGACAGCCATAATAACTTAATATTGTTATTGACTTACGTACAATATACCTAATCAACTTCATATCAAAAATTTCATAATTTTTCAAAAAAAAAAACTCAAACCCTAATATTAGAATGATTACCTCTGATGGTTTTTTGGATGGAATTCGAAATTGAAGAATGTAATAGAACCACCTTTACGTATAGATCAAACTCTTTTAATTTCAACCAAAAATCAAACTAAACCAATACAAAATCAAAAAGGGGTAAAAAAGGATATGACTGAGGGTTTATAGAGAAAGAGAAAAAAAAAAGTGAATAATGAGAAGGCTGGTCCGAGTGTCTACTGGAAGTTTATACTCCAAAAACGCAAACTCAATACCCATTTGAGTCAAGCCAACGCATTGACTTATACGAATATTGAGTATCCGTTTTCTATTATTTACACGTTTATTTAAGGGATGCCATGGCACCATAGTGAGGCTGGCCTAAGACCCATTTCTCTTAGATTCAAATAAGCTATAGCTAAGGGAAACCAAGATCCATCGTGCTTGGCCTTATTATTAACTCTTAGTCATGTATGGAGGAGAACCTCTAAGTTTCTAGCTTATGCGAGAGAAAGAGAGAGAGAGAGAGTAAGTGATCCAAAGGTCTCGTATTCAAACTGTTAGAATATTGCTCGGTCGAACTCACAAGTGTTCCTATCTCAAGCTTGTTGTCAAATTTGGTTGTCAAAGCTATATCTTGAGTTCTAGTTTACAATTAGTTAAGTCTCATATTAGGATAGAAGTGTATTTGAGAAACGGACATCACGACAGTCATCATTGCGTTCTACCATTTGAAGGTGAAGATCAACCAAAGTTTTTGGAGAACTTCTTCAACAAAAGGTAAGTGAAGACCGAACCACCTATTTTTCTAGTTATTCATATTTATATCTATAGGACGTTGTCGCATAACCAATTAGAATACCGTAAGCATATCAAGAATTTCGAGTCAAGTTTATTTTGGTAATTAGTTCTCGAATTATGACTAAGCTTAATGAACATTTGTTCATACTTGATGAATTTCTGTCAAGAAAAATTTATCGTTCATAATCCATGGTTTTTAAACTCGTACGATTCACGAGTTGAATCGTACGAGTCAGAAATTCGATTCAAGGCGCTTTTGTGAAGCGTTTCACCCAAGAATTGGACAAGTCAACCTTAGTCTACGATTTAGAGTACAGTCAAACCACATCTCATGCCTTTTATTTTTATTTTTTTGCAAAAACAAACGGTGCAAGGGGTCGAACCAGCGACCTCGGGGTTAAACAGACAACACCCCAACCGCTGAATTGTTCTCCGTTTTGTGATTGTTACTGTATTTGCATCTTTTTTATAAGAAATTTGGAAAATATATGTAAATTTTGTTAAACTTTTCACCTTGTTCATTATTTTTTCTAGGAAAATATACGATTCAAAAATTGACTATGAATCTACGACTCATGATTTAACATACAATTCAATTCATGAATTTACAAAAAAGATTCACGATTCGATTTATGATTTAAAAACTTTGTCATAATCAAAATCATGATTTAATTTTATCATTCGAAAATTGCCTGGAACAATGATATGTTTCATTGATGTTGTTTGGGGATGTTTCGAATTGATTTAGATAGAAATATAGAACTACTATAAATTCGGATACAAGGCAGTATACATACCAGTCTTACAAACTGGGAGAATTGTTATAGGTCTGAGGCCTAAATACATGTACTTTGTACACGTATAGAAGTAGTTATATGTCGACAGCAGTCTTTTTGGTACGCATACCAGTATGTACATCTTAAAAAGTCTGTGAACTGGTAAACCCGGATCAGTACGCATACTATAAAAAAAATGTTTGTCTCGGAACCGGTTTGGTACCCATACCGGTATGCATACCATAAAAGTTATGCGAACTCCGCAACTTGGATATGTCTTAAAGTTAACCATACCAGTACGTATACCGGAAAAGTTTTGTGAACTCCAGAACTCGCTTATGTCTTAAGGATATACATACCGGTACACGTACCATGAGATAATTGTTCACGAACATGTTAAGTATGTGTACCTAGTACGCCTACTTACCATATAGATTAAAGGTAGAGAGAAATCATCAAAGTTCTCTTCGTCTTAGACTTTGTTGACTCCATAAATCTTATACTTGTGAGGTGAATAATAAAATATGTTGATCTTCGGGAAGCCTAAGTCTGGATTTTAAGGTTATCTAGACTTTGTATATCGCTATCGATTTCCAGTCTCACCTTGATCTACGATCAAAAAAGAAATCACCATATATGCTTATCTGTGGGAGGCATATTAGTTTAAAGTCTTCAATTGAGTTGAAGCAACTCTTAGGCTATAAAGGACGTCCGCTAAGGGAATCAAATTCACAGAGTCCTGCTGGGTTTCAAGATGCGTACGGAGCACGATTGTAAATGAATTGCTGTGAGGGTTTAATTCAGTCTCAACTACATTCCAGTTTTAAGTTAATTGGTAGTAGGCTAAAGTTTGTAGCGGCTTAATACAGTTTGGTGTTCAATTGGACTAGGTCCCGGGGTTTTTATGCATTTGTGGTTTCCTTGTGAACAAAATTTCTGGTGTTTGTGTTATTTCTTTTTTCGCATTGTATTGTTTATCTTTATTATTGAAATATCACAGGTTGTATGTAAATCAATCAAAATAGATACACCCATCCTTGTTTGTTGGATACGACTTGATTGATTCTTGGTTATTTATTTTTGAGATCTTCCAAGAACTCTCACACGTAAATCAGGTTCACGGATTTGGTTATGTAAACTTTCGGATTGTGAGAGAAAGAGATATAACTCTAAATATTATTCCTTGATTGAGATTCATTAATTTGAACTCTCAGAATTGTTTTTAAGTTTGTCCATACAGGTTGCCTAAGAAAAAATTGGTGGTGTATTTGGGTACCCCATGCATTTCAGAAACCAATATAATAAATTTCGGATGAGATCTCGCCGATATCTCTGTTTTCTTTCCATGGCCGAGACAGGCGCGTTTCTTATCCAAGGGTTAGTATGGAAATCATGTTATACAAAAATCAAGATTAACACTAAAAAAACTCGATTTTCTTTCATACTACGATGGGCTAATTCAAATTGGCTTAAAAACCCAAATGTCTTCCCCGACTCTAATTGATTAAATGTCATACATTTTTGAATATAAAGACTCTGGGATTCCACCTAGAATCTCGTCGACATAAATTTATCATGGTGTCTCAATCCCGAGAAACCTATGTCCGATATTCACTATATTGGTTCAAACCATGGGAAATGCAATTAAGATTTATAAAATTAAACTTGTGTTTACAACATATATTAGAGTACTTAAATACACCACATTTAATTGAAGAAAAAAAGGTTACATGAAATTACATAATATCTAAACTCATGATTTAGTAAAGCATGCTGCAAAAGGTTAAATAAAATTACATAATAGCTAAACTCATGATCTAGTAAAGCATGCTGCAAAAATATTTATTATATGTCTAGTGAAATGAAGATGAAAAAATGAGTGCTTAAATAATTGGATAACATATTTAAAAATGACAAGGGTATAACCATATAAATGTAGCAACTATCTAAATCAAAAAAAAAACTTTTGGATCGGAAATTAAAGTAGGAAAGGCTGAATTTTTATTCTTAATACCAATTGCATGTCCAGTGAAAAATAGTAAGAGAGACATTACGTTTGTTTGATATCTGGTGGGTTAGGTGCCTTTATCTTTTCTATGTGTCTCAATAGTTATATTTTTTAGTTCTATTATGAGTACGCGCGGATTTGTCTTTCTGTTACTTAAACTTTCTGTTATGAACCGACTGTAACTCTTTGTAGTTGTAGCTTATTATATAAATGCTTTGTACTTTTCCTTCTATTTAGTTAAGATTCAATGATAAAAAAACACTCATTTTCCCGTGGCATCAGATCCAATCTGAGTCTAAAAACACAATTTCGTTATTTTTTATTCTTGTTTCCGCCATTAGCACTCTGTAACTTCAATCTTTTGTTGATTCAATATACAATCTAATATTTCAAGAATCTCTCTCAACAAAATAGTAAACATCATTTATTTAAAACTTCAAGATCACAATTACTTAACATGGAATGTTTTATTACTTCCATTTCTAAAGAAATATAAAGTTTATGGTTTTATATATCGATATATACTTTGTCATGTTCAATATGCCTATGCTCAACCTTTACTCCTTTAGATCCAGTCTATAATCTCTGAAAATGTGATTTCATATGTTGATGGTCCAACAATATCTTATGCTTTGTGGAAAGCAATCGAAGAAAGGTTTGTTGCGATGTCCTCAACTCATGTTATTCAATTGCATAAAAAGTTTTCTAATATTAAACAAGGTAATTCTACTGTTATCTCTCATTTCTGAATGATATTAGGAAAATCTCATATTCTCTTTCTGTTGATGGATCACCAATTAATTAAAATGAAATGCTTGTATGTGTTATCAATAGTTTTATTTCAAATTTTGTTGAATTTTTAACTTTTATCCGTCTTCGAAATCCACCATTAACTCTAGGAGAATTACATAACCTTTTACTGAGTTAGAAAACTATCTTGATTGAATAATCTAAATTTGTAATTCATGATGATGAATATAAAGTACGTGTTGCTTTTAGAGCTAATATTAGGCTTTTCTTTAAACAATATGCAAAATCTGGTTATTTTCATCCATCTTATGGTGCTAGACCTATTCCATCATACTCTTACAAGCCACCATTTCAGAAAAAATCTTATTTTTTTCATACTTCTATATATTCTTTCCATATGAGAAATGTTGTTACTGGTTCATCTACTTCAAATACTTCATCTCAAGTGTCCGGATCTAATTCTGCAACTCTTTCTTCTTTTAATACACAAATCAACTTGTTATATGTGCTTCAAAGTTGGTCATTCTGCAATTGAGTGTAACCACATGACGAAATTCTCTTATAAAAGAAGACCAAGTCCACATAATGCTCATACAATGTTATCCAAAGTTGATATAGTTTGCGACATATGCATATTCAAGAGCCACTAACCACATCATTACTGAAGCTTTAGATTTATCTAGTATCAATCCTACAGTGGTAATGAACAAATACAAACTGTTAATGGAGAAGGTATGGTTATTTCTGATAAACGAAAATCTTTTATATTTTCACAGAGCAATAAAATAAATTTACCTAATATTCTAAATGTTCCATATGCTTCATACAAGATGCTCTCAGTTTATAAATTTACTAAGGATAATTACTGCAGTATTAATTTGAAAGTGACAAGTTCTTTGTGAAGAATATCAAATCTTAAAAGATACTTTTCCAAGTTATGAGTAAGAATGGACCACACCTAATGCATTTATAGGCTTCATCGTCTTCTGCTTCTATTACTACTTCATGTCCTGCTATATTATCTCTCATAACTATTTTTAGTCATTTGTTTCATAGGAGATTAGGCCATCCTTATTTTCAGTCTTTGCAGAGGATATGTCACTCTATGTCTATTGAACTATCAAGTAAGCCTTTATTTTGTAATAACTGACATTTTGGAAGAACCGACAAGGTTTTTTTTTTTTTCTAGTTATGTGTCAAACAAACCATTGCAACTCTTGCATATGGATTTATGGGAGCCAAGTCTTGTAACATCTAATAGTGTTTAGTCTTATTATTATAATATTATTGATGACTATATTATAAGTACTGCTGCATTTTTTTCCCTGATGAGAAAGTCATATTTTACTCTCACATTTCAATCTTTTAATTGCAAGTTGAGAATTTTGTTTGATCTGAAAATTAAAACTAGATGGAGGGGGTGAATTTATAAATATTGAACTTAGATCAATTTTATCTGATAGTGGTATTGCTCATCAATATACTTGTGCTTATACACCTGGAAAATGGAGTAGTTGGATCCAAGCATAAGCACTTAGTTGGTCTTTGTAGGACACTCTTAATTAAGTTTAATCTCTCTGACTCATTCTCGGCAGATGCCATCAAGACTGCATATTATCTAGTTAACAGACTACTTGCTACTTCTTTGTCATTTATATCTCCATATGGAAGTTGTATAACGATGCACTAACATATAAGGACTTGAGACTGTTTGAATGTGCCTGTTATCCTTGGCTGAAGCCTTATACTCACTTAAAACTAGAATAATTAAAGAAGCAAGTTATGTATTTTTCTTGGTTATGCTTCTTCTCATAAAGGTTATATACGTTTTGATTCATATTTCTAAAGACTATATATCTCTCGACATGTTACCTTTGATGTGGATCACTTCCCTTCTTTTGCTTATAACATATTTACTATACCTAAGGAAGATTCACAACAGTCTATTTTTTATTCTGACATACTATTTCCAGATGGTGTTTCTGATACTTCCTCATTTACAAATACTTCAACTACTCCTACAACTATGTTTAATGATGTTTCTACTATAATATATGCCCAACTCCTGATTCTTTGGTTCCTATTGTTGCTTCATCACCAGGACATACTTCAATAGTTGATTATCTTTTGTCCCAATTCAATCAGTGCAAATAAATGGCAAAAATAAAAAAAAAATTAAGAAGAAAGCTATTTACCCCCACTATATATCCCTCATCCAAAGCACTTATGACTAAGGTTGTTGAATGCTCGCACTTCTTACAAGTAAGGAATGAAAATCCAAAAGTGGTTGGACTCTATAGTTTATGAATAGTTTTCTCTACAATCAGCTGGTACTTGGTCTTTGGTTGATTCTTCTCTGGGTGCTAATTTGGTTGGATATAAGTGGTTCTTTAAGATCAAGCACAGTCCATATGGGAGTGTAGAGAGATATAAGTCCAAACTTGTTTCTAAGGGGTATCATCAACAATAGGGTCTAGACTATACATATATACTTTTAATCATGTAGCAAATCCAATAACAATCAGGCTAATTTTGTCTTCATTTGTTCACAATGATTGGGTTGTCAAGCAACTGGATATTAATAATGTTTTATTTCATGGTGATCTTCAGGAGGATGTTTTTATGACTCGACCACCTGGTTTTGAGGATAAGGAGAAGTCACATTTTGTTTGCAAACTTCACATGTCTATTTATGGATTGAAGCATGAATAAATCATTGTATTAGAAGTTTATGGATGCACTGCTTTCTATTGATGCCTCATATGTAGATACTTTCGTGTTTATATACAAATCTGGTTTTACTTCTGTAGAAATTATGGTCTATGTGGATGACATCTTGATTACTGAATCATCTTCAGACTTTTGCAATCAGGTTATCTCTATTCTTTCTATTATTTTTTATGTTAAGGACATGGGTCCAACATACTACTTCTTAGACCTGAAAATTAATATAAATGCACTGCAATGCACTTATCTCAAACAAAATATATTTTGGATCTTTTTAAAGAATATCAATATGCTTGATGCCAAATCGTATTCTACACAAGAAATAGCTGACACTAAAATGAGTAAGTCAGATGGCATGCCTCTTGCTGATGCTACTGGAGATAGGTCTTTAGTTGGTGCTCTTTAGTATGCCACTTGGATTAGGGCAGAAACTTATATGCAGTTAGTCAGGTATGTCAGTACATAAGTGCTCCTACTTAATGTTCACTTGGTCCTTAATATTTACTCCTTATTGATTTACTGTTTATTGATTACTCGGCCACCTGGTTTTGAGGATGGATGTGTCCACTAACACTCTGGAGCTTATGTGTTTGTAATAGGTTTCGGAGCTGCACGATCCAACTTTCTCAGAATCAAGTTGAGTGTCTTATCGCAGCTCACCTTGAGCATGAATACTAAGAGAGACATTGTGTATGTTTGATATCTGCTGGACATTTATGTGCCCTTATCTTTTCTGTGTGTGTCATTAGTTTTACATATTAATTCTGTTATGAGTAACATGCGTCTTTGACTTTTCCGTTATTCACAAGAACCAACCACAAATTTTTGCAGGCTTTGTACTTTCACTTCTGTTCGGTCAGGAATCAATAATAACCACACAACATTTCTCTAAAAAAATACGAATAAGATGATGACTTCGTGAGCACTATCACTGATTATTTCTTTGAGGGATGGTCCAGAGACAAAATTTACGGATTTGATATTGAAAATGGTTTCCTAAATGATTTCGAGGATAATTGTAAAAAAGATTCATAAAAGGTTGAAAATGAGATTCCCGGAATGAGCCGCTGTCAACTAACTCACACCCATCAGTATGGCTTGTGTCGTAATAATGAAGAGTTTCATGGATCACATGCCATCAAAGGATTTATCGGTTGGTGAAAATGCGGGAGTCTAATAACCACACCCAATACTTTGTTCGGCAATCTGTATGGACTAACTCCAATATAAATCCGTGAGAATAAGCTAGACATGCATACTCAATCAATAAAATATATCCAAGAGTTTTATTTCTATTTCTCAAGACAATCTTCAATCGAACATATATGAATTTGGGAGCCTGATTGATATGATAAATAACTTGAGCGGTATCAAAAACCAATATTCAAGTGTCAATCAATTACTACCCAACAAACAAGGTTGGATTTCCCAATTGATTGAACTATGCACAACCTTGATATTTCAATTATATAAACAAATATAATGCGGAAAACAAATAACACAGACACTAGAAATTTTGTTAAGGAGGAAACCGCAAATATAGAAAAACCTCGGGACCTAGTCCAGATTGAACACCACACTGTATTAATCCTCTACAGGCACTAACCTACTACAAGTTAACTTCAGACTGGAATGTAGTTGAGCTCTAAACAATCTCATACTGATCAAGGTACAATCGTATTCCTTACGCCTATGAACCCCAGCAGGACTCTACGCACTTCCTTCCCTTAGTTGATATCACCCACAACTAAGAGTTGATGTGACCCAAAGTCGAAGACTTATAAACCAATCTGTCTTCCACAGAAAAGTCTATTCTGGTAGATAAATCTGTCTTCCACAGAAATACCTATAAAGATTTGTTCCATCTTATGATAAATCAAGGTGCACATGAATCAATTGATAATCCGGTCTTATAATCCCGAATAACAACCTAGAAATATCAATCACCTCACAATAACTTAACTATATGGTAGTATAACAAGTTATTGTGGAATCACAAAGAATGAGACAAAGATCTTTGTGATTACTTTTTATATTTTACCTATCGGAGATAAATCTCGAGCAAATATTAGAGAAGATAGTACTCAAAACGATAGAACAAGTAATATCAGAATACGCAACTACAGAGAAAATAATTGGATCTGGCTTCAGAATCCCAATGAAGTCTTCAAGTCGTTAACCTATAATGGTTTTAGGAAAAACCTAGGTTAAAGGAGAATCTACTCTAGTCGCAACTAGTATTACACAAGAGGTGTGGGGATTGGGTTATCCAGTTGTTAGAGTTCTCCTTTATATAGCCTTTCAAATCAGGGTTTGCTAAGTTAGCTTAGAAACAAAGCATTCAATATTCACTGTTAGAAAATTTGATTTAAGATACTAAGTTTGCTTGAAACCAAAGCAATATTTTTCCACCGTTAGATGGTCTTAGCTTGTCACACACAAGTGAAATATACTCTCATTTAGATATGGGTAACTATACCTAAATGTGTATATTGAGTTGGCTCAATAATAGTTAACCAAAGTTGGTCATATGAACACCTTTTTATTAATCATATTCATCTAACAAATCTAGATCAACTATAATGATCAATCAATCATCAAATGAATAAATTGTTTCTGGATCAGCAGACCTCCCAAGACCCCCAAGGCCCCGCTCCCGGACTAATGTAATATAATATATAGTATAAATAGTATATACCCTAGTGAAATTGTGTGGGGTGGGAATTGAACCCATGCCTATAGTGTGGGAGCTCAAAACAATGCCACCATACTATCTCTCTAACTTTGGCATATTATTACAAAACTATGTTTTTAAATATATACCCCAACAATCCCCCACTTATATTTTAAAACATTGAGCAAGTGCTATACAGTTGTGCATAAGCAAATGTGCCTTTCGACTTGAACCTCTACATAGTGTTGAACTTTCTAAGTAT
Organism: Papaver somniferum; assembly: GCF_003573695.1. Taxonomy (NCBI): domain Eukaryota; kingdom Viridiplantae; phylum Streptophyta; class Magnoliopsida; order Ranunculales; family Papaveraceae; genus Papaver; species Papaver somniferum. The sequence goes on along the minus strand of NC_039365.1, from coordinate 157,370,581 downwards.
CAGGTAACTAGAGTGACTCTCGTCTTGAACTCTAACTAATAATAGATTATACAACACACACAACTATATCTTAGAGTAAAGTTCTTAATTTTGCACATTAGGGCCATGTGCTTATCCCTTTCTTAACGAACGATCTAGAGAAATGCCCAAGTTCTCATAGAAGGCGGCCACACCTTCACATTCGTATAGGTGAGTCTATCAAGGATACTCCTGTATATCCCACTCTTAACTTAAGAGCTATAGACATCATTAAGAGTTTAAACACTCAACCTGTTTCCCACTTCAGGATATCATGCTATGGGAATGCATGACTCTATCATATTATTTGTAACTTCGTCTAGTCCCTTTGAACCTATTTCTAGGTTGGGTATCCATTACAAATGACTCAACTTCTCACGGGCAAAAGGCCCATACTTTTAGAGATATTCCATACCTTTTCTCTTGCTAATCCTTTCGTCAAAGTATCAGCTATATTTCCTTCAGACCTTACATGATCTACTCTAACAACACCAGTTGTGAGAAATTCTCTAACTGTGTCGTGCTTTCGACGTATCTGTCGATTCTTACTGTTATTATAACAGTTCTCTACTACTCCGATAGCCGCGGTACTATCGCAGTGGATCAAAGTGGCTGGTATCGGTTTTTCCCACTGGAATGTCTGATAACAGACTCTTCAGCCATCCTGCTTCTTCACTAGCTGCTGCTAGTGCCATCAATTCAGCCTCCATCGTAGATTGGGCTATAATTGTCTGTTTCTTTGATCTCCAAGATACAGCGCCCCCAGCAATAGTAAAAACATATCCACTGGTGGCCTTGGAATCATCTGAAAGAGTATTCCAATTAGCATCGCTAAATCCTTCAAGGACTGCGGGATGCCTCTTATAGTGTAATCCTAGGTTTGTGGTTCTTTTCAGATACCGCATAACCCTCTCAATAGCATCCCAGTGTTCCAAACTAGGATTATTGGTAAACCTGCACAGAACTCCCACTGCATATGCAATGTCTGGTCTTGTACAATCAGTTGCATAACGCAGACTTCCAATTATACTAGCATATTCAGATTGTCTAACACTTTCTCCAGTGTTCTTAAACAATTTCACATTAGGATCAAACGGAGTACAAGCAGGCTTACAATCAAAATATTCATACTTTCTCAGAATTTTTTCAATGTAGTGAGATTGATCCAAACAAATACCACTACTAGTTCTAGTTATTTTGATTCCCAAGATTACACTAGCTTCACCCAAATCTTTCATGTCAAAATTCGAACTAAGCATACCTTTAGTTTCATTGACAACAGATAAATTGGAACCAAATATCAGCAAATCATCCACATACAAGCAAACAATCACACACACATCATTCTCAAATTTATAATAGATGCATTTGTCACCCTCGTTTATTCTGAAGTTATGTGAAATCATTAAATTATCAAATTTCTCATGCCACTGTTTAGGAGCTTGTTTTAAACCATAAAGGGATTTTTCTAGCTTACATACTTTCTGTTCTTGTCCAGGAATTACAAAACCTTCAGGTTGTTCCATATAAATTTCCTCTTCTAGTTCACCATTCAAAAAGGCAGTTTTAACATCCATTTGGTGAATAACAAGATTATGAGCAGCGGCAACAGCAATCAAAACACGTATAGATGTTAATCTAGTAACAGGAGAATAAGTATCAAAGAAGTCTACGTTCTCTCGTTGCCTAAATCCTTTAGCAACCAGTCTAGCTTTGTGCTTTTCTATCAACCCTGATAAAATGATATCAACATTTAATATGACTGGTATCCCTTTTATGAATCTTGAAATGAGCAGAGAATGAGACGAGAATAACTTGATAATAGAATGAAAGGGATAAAGACTATAATTACTGAAGCGAAAGAGGGAGAGAAAGGAGCGCTGCATTCAAAGTTCATGCAGCAAGGGAGATAGCAAATCATAGATGGCTACTGTTGGAAACAAAGCACTATAATCAAATTACACAAAGAAACCGCTGAGTCGCGTACTAGGTCGCTATCTTTAAGGTGTTTCGCGACTCTGCCTCTTGATTGTGCTAGCAGTCAGTTTTTTGTCGAAACCCTATGGGATAAAACAGCTTATCTCTTTCGATTTCTCTGCACTGAGAAATCGAATCAATAATAACTCTTTCAACAACACTTGCTCAGAAAAACTTGACGAAATAAAAATAACGTTCTATATCTTTTCTTCCAGAAACCAGTTTTTTTTTTTATAATCAAAAAGAATCAATGGAATTAATGGAAAATTAATTTTCGATTAAATGCCAATTAAATTTCTTTGTAACAGCAAAAAAACGGCCGTATTAAAATTTCAACATTAACTGTAATTAATCATGATATAATTATCTTAATACGTTTTGAAAATTTAAGTTAAAAACAGCAAAAAAATTGTTTCTGGATCAGCAGACCTCCCAAGGCCCCGCTCCCGGACTAACGTAATATAATATATAGTATAAATAGTATATACCCTAGTGAAATTGTGTGGGGTGGGAATTGAACCCATGCCTATAGTGTGGGAGCTCAAAACAATGCCACCATACTATCTCTCTAACTTTGACATATTATTACAAAACTATGTTTTTAAATATATACCCCAACAGCTACTCTGTGCATTACTGCAAATGAAAATTAATGCCCAAGGACAACCCGGAGGAGGAAAAGTACAGAGAGACGTCTAATGTCCATTGGACAAGGCAACTTGATAAGACCCCAAATTAACTAGAGCTTAAGGTATACCTATGCTGGATACTAGGCTTAGTTGTTTTGCGTTTATCAACACCAATGCAATAAATGAGAAGCGACTGCCTTGGGTATGGCTAGTAGTTTATCCATGGTATAATAAGTGCAGTGCTATTTGGCTCCCTAATCTCCACCTCCCTATTTTTTTCCCTACAATCTAAACCCCACGTTAGAAAAATGCTGAACTCCATCTGAATCTGAATGCGAAAATCGATATGGATATGGGGCTTAGATTATAGGGAGGTGAATAGGGAGGTGGAAAACAGGGAGACAACTAGCATTTCCGGTATAATAACCGATAAATAGAGGATACGAGAGAGCATACACAAACATATAAAAACCTAGTCAGAAAGATACTAGGGATAGGAGTACAATGACTATCTGTTCCGTAAGAGCTAGGAACCTGTAGAGAGACTAAGGGGAGGGACAACCAAGGCAGTGTTAAGAGAGGCTGAAAGGTACACAGATCAAGAGAGAAATTAAAAATCCTAGAAAATCAACAGGTACGAGAATAACAACGGGTGGAAGAAGTGATATGGCATGGACCAAAAAAGCGCAAGGTGGAGGCTAAAAGTTAAACTAAAAATGAAACCTAGAAGAATACTAGGAAAACAAATAATCACTGGGAAAACAAGTATGCCTTTGGCTGCGGAATGAGTAGAACAAAGCAATGCAAAGGATATGAATGAATATGATGGCTAAAGAATATAAAATCTTATAAATGGAAGGCCTAATGCGACTGAGGTGATAGTTTTAATTTTACTTATCGTCGGTAGAAGTTGAAGCAGCTGTTTCCTTATGAAAAAGTCACAATGAATTTATCTACATCTATGTAGGATATCTCACAGAAATAAGAGATAAGAGAGCAAAATGAAAAAATCACAAATCTTACAGCAAACAAATCACAGATCCATGCTAAAGAATTACCATCAGAAAACTATCTCATCGGATTAAAAAGAGAGATTGCTTAGGGACTAACGGTGAAAACACCGACTAAGCGGATTAATAGGGTTAAGTAGAATAAAAGAGATGACGGTTACATCCCAGAAAAACTAGAAATTGACTGATAGAGCGAATCTCCAATCCCCCGGAGGGCAGCAAGCGGAGGATCAGAAGATAATCATATGAGACATAAAAACTATCCTTTTTTTTTAGTAAATAGGAACGGCGCCGAGCAAACAGCTACGTTCCTCGCAGAAACTCACCGAAAGGCATAGTTATTGGTTCAAAGGATGGAGAGAAAAACAACAATGATCCAATGGATTATGACACTGATGATGAAGGGGGGCATTACGAGCAACATTACGAGATGTATGTATCCAATCTATTTATAGAAGAAAAAAAATTAATGTCAAATACACCTATTCATTCTTCTATTCCTGCTTCATTGCAGAGATACAAGTGATGATGATGATGATGGGGCAAATGATGATAACCGAATCAGTAGGCCTGTCCGTTTACATGACCATGAAGCCGGAGCCAGTACAAGCTGCAGCGTTACTGAGCAAATCGTTCTTCGCCGAAGCCCAAGACTTCTCCATCAACCTCAACGTCCAAGATATTTCAGAGTATCAAATAGGAGGAAAAAAGGTGTGCGGCATTTTCTTGGGAAGATGGACGTGGTATGTATACATTGTGGAGCGATGCATTTCATGGATGAAAAGCTCACCAAGTCGACACTAACGGAACCAACATTCGGTACATGTTGCCTGGAGGGAAGGATCGTACTACCAAACTTGTGAGTACCACCTGAAGAGTTTATAAAGTTACTCGAAGGAATTGATGAAGTCGCAAAGAGTTTTCGGTAAAATATTCGTAAGTAAGCAACATTCACACAATGCCATGCTTTCATGATAGCATCCTGTTAGAACCTGAACTAAATGTTAGGCCTTACAAAACAAACTCATCCACTAACTGAATAGTTCTCTGTAATGAAACCGACACAGGTACAACACGTCAAACACATTCACGAGTCTGGGATGCACACTAAAACCACGTAAACTCAAGGGAACATGTACTTTTGATTCACTACATGTATCAATAGATTATTTGTCAATAGCTGAGCAAATGTAGGAAGTTTGAGTTTGGTATGTGTATGAATAGATGATTTATTTGTCTAGCATAAGGAATACATATGAACTTAAAGTTAGAAATGACACTGGCTGTTAGTTTCTGCGATATGTATTGTATTTGGGTCTCTCCCTTAACTTCCAAAGTTAGCTGCAAAATTCAGTGATTTCCTTTTGACAATCTCATAATGTCTAAGCATACATAATAAAAGTTCAAAACCAGTGAATGCATTTGACAACTGTGAAGTAATACACACGACACCAGCCTCCATAATTTGCTAAAGCACTTACAAGTCTTGAAACAAAATCACTGTTTTTTTTTCTGCAACAATTTACACAATATAAAGGTCATTTTCCCTGTCAATTATTCCTCAAATCATTTCACTCTACAAATACAGGTGTATGCTTATATTTTAATATGAGCTAAAAATGTCGAAAGTTTCAAAGTTTTAGTTTACTTATGCAATGAATGCTAATGTATATTGTTTGTTTTGATGTTATTCACTCTCATTTGCTTTGGCATGCTACTATTCCCCTGTAAATGTATCACTTCGGAACTTGGACTGAACTCGATCTTTGAACCAGGCCCACCGTTGTTTACTATTCATGGTCAGCTAAGGCATAGAACCGGAACACTCTTACCTGAAAATCCGCAAAGCGGCACATACTCACAGCTGTACATTTACGATCCTAAAGCTGCAGTATCAAAACTCCTTGAGCTAAACCCAAGGTTAAACATTACGGTGCTTGAGATCATACAACAGGTTCTATCTGCCAACAATCCCTTCGTGAAGAAATACAGTCAGACTTTTGAATTATTAAAAAACAATGAGAGGAGGGGCAATGATGTCCATGTTTCTCTCCAATACGAAAAAGGGTCAGATCCGAGACGTTGTAACTTACCCACATCAGATGAGATAGCCGTTATATTGCCTGAAGACGGACAAATCATCAATTCTGGACCGCGTGACATAGTACTTCATCTGAAAGGAAGTCGTGCTTTACAAAGAATCAATGAGTGTCATCCGGCGTATTTGCCTCTGCATTATGTTTTTTTGTACCCATATGGTGAATTGGGATGGGAACCTGGCATGGTACACTGGGATGTCGATCTGGATAAGCCTACAGATACACGGCTCACTCAAATGGAATATTATGGCTATAGATTGTTTCAGAGGCGAGGTGAGTATTCGACGATACTAAAAGCGGGTATGCTCTTTCAGGAGTTTATTTTCACGTCTTATGTCTGTCTTATGTCTTTCTGCCTCATTTTTTGCGTCATGTTTTCTCTGTTGCCTCTATCTTGCATCGTATTAGCTCTGTTCAGTTTCTCTTCTTTCACAACTTTAGTTTCTGAAAAATACAGGTTAAATTCAGAAGACGAGGCATATATCTACCAAGACTTCCCTCAGAAGTTTGTATGGTCAGGTAAGATATGGTCTTCAGTTCACATATCCATTTCCTTCTTCAGTTACATTGCTATCAGTTACTGAAATGATGAACGGTTATAGTCTGATTGTGGTAATGTTAATGAAATGATCATCAGTACATGTGCTTATTTGCATGTTTTTGAGTATCCACTTGAATTATATTTTGGAAAATAAACATGTTCTGAGCATCATGTCATTTTGTCAGATAAGAAGTGGTTTCCTCGACAGAAAGGCTTTGCAGTTGGGAGAATGTATTTTGTCACCCCAAACAGTGGAAAACTTTATTACCTGAGGTTGTTGTTTACGGTAGTAGCTGAGGCAAGGTCCGTCAAGCACCTGAGAACTACGATGAAGAGTGGTGTTCAAGAGGTCCACTGAACTTTCAAATCTGCCTGTATTGCACTAAATTTGTTGGAAGATGACGAAGAATGTGATAAATGCTTGAAAGAATCCGTCGTAATCAAAACTGGGCATCAACTGCGACAACTGTTTGGTATAATACTAACCAAGTGCAGTCCTACACGGCCAGAAGTTCTATGGGAGATGTATGGGAAAGATATATGTGATGATTTACCATTTAGGATCAAAAGACAGTACGGAATTGAAAATCCAACGGAGGAGCAGGTTCTTGATTACGGTCTTTACCTCATGGAGAAAATAGTTCAGGAGGAAGGGAAGGAAATGAAGGATCTTGGAATGCCCCAACATACCGGTGACTGGAGCCGAATTTTTGGAAATAGATTACTGTGGGAGCAAAGAGAACTGCAGTTTGAGATTCAAGAATCAGTGGTGGATTCGAATGTGGATAAATTCAATACAGAACAAAGAAATGCGTTTGAGACAATTATAGATTCCGTAGTGAATAATCTTGGTAGAACGTTCTTCTTAAATGGTAGTGCTGGGACAGGGAAGACTTTGTGTACAACACATTGGCAGCAACACGTAGAAGCAAGGGTGACGTTTTTTTAACAGTCTCTTCTTGCGGCGTCTCTGCATTGCTTCTAACTGGTGGAAGGACAACACATTCTACCTTTAAGATACCTTTCGAGCCACAATTTGATTCCAAGTGTAATGTCGATTTTGATTCAATCGAGGCGGAATTGTTTCGAGCTACCAAGTTGATCATATGGGATGAGGTGGCAATGCAACACCGATTTTGTATTGAAGCGGTAGATCGTACTCTAACAGATGTGAGATCAAGTGACCAACCATTCGGAGGGATCACTGTCGTGCTTGGAGGAGACTTTAAGCAAACTTTACCAGTGGTACAAAAGGGTCGTAGAGAACAAATCATAGACGCCTCGATTAGAAGCTCTGTTTTATGGAGAAACGTAAATGTGCTTAAGCTAACACAGAACATGAGGCTTGAGAGTCAATATCCTGACAGCATTGCATTCGCTGAGTACTTACTTCAGGTACGTTTTCTGTACATGAAATTCTTCTCTTGCCATTATCTATTGTTATTCTGAATTTTATGCTTATGAAACGCAGTGCAATGTTTCTGTGTTTGTGTAGTTTGTGTATAGGTATGTTTATCAAGAAGTACAGTATTGTAATCAGTTGTACCTTTTTGTAGATTGCTTATTCCTCCTAGAACTAATATTTTCAGTGTATAGTCTAGGAGAGTGGGAAATTGCCAACTCTTTTTTGTGGGTTGTCTACGTTGTTGGTGTTGTTGACACATACAATACCTCTATAGTCATCATTGTTAGGGAACTATAGTAGTTCCAGACATAGAAGATAAGATATTACCGACTAAAATGTCCCCAAAAGAGAACCCAAGGACTCTTAACTATAAAATTAGGCTACAAAGTGTTTCTCAGGAGCAAGCAAGTCATCTATTAAAGTAAATCAGAATTCTTGGACCAGTCAATATTTGGCAGTGTTGTCTCTGACCAGTTAGGTTCTATCCAACTGCACCTTACATTGTCCTTCGAGTTACAATAATCTCTACCATAATATTCACCCTCAAGATAAGTCTGTTTATGGGCATTTGCATACTTAGCCACCACATATGCCACACTAGATATTAACTCCTTCGATATACTTATGTCATTTTGCAGGTGGGGGAAAATACAGAGCCAAAAGTTAACTTGCCATATGCTATTTCAAAATCTTCCAATCTACATGAGTTGATTTCAAAGATATATCCAGGAATTGAAGAAATGAGCAAACCCACTGCAGAATATATGATCGAGAGAACAATACTGTCTCCAAGGAACGACGAGGTTTCAGAAATAAATAAAATTGTGTTGGAGATGTACAATGGTGAATCTCACACGTTTCTCGCAGCAGATAAACAAGAGCAGGTTAACGGTGAATCATCAACATGTACAACCTGTACGAGTGAAACATTAAACCAACAAAATCCATCAGGATTACCGCCATTCAAATTAGATCTTAAAGTCGGTTGTCCAATTATGTTGTTGCGTAATCTAGCTCCTAGAAGTGGATTATGCAACGGTACTAGGTATGTGCTTTATCCAGATTATCACATGTCATATGATTCACCTCATCCATTCTCATCGTGTTGCTTATATTTAGATCCCTAGACTTGCATCGAGGATTGTTTAATAATGGCATGATTTGTTGTGTTATCAGGTTGAGGGTAGAGATCTGCGAGCAACATGTTATTGTGGAAACAATTTTGACAGTAGATAAAGCTTGGGAAGTGGTTTTTATTCCACGCATATCACTAACACCATCATCACCACATGTTCTCATTCGAATGACTAGGAGGCAATTCCCAATCAGGTTGGCTTATGCTATGACCATAAATAAATCTCAGGGTCAGTCGCTGAAATACGTGGGGGTATTTGAGGAGCCCCGTATTCATCCATGGACAACTCTATGTTGCACTGTCCAGATGCACAAGTATCGTTAGGATCCATGTGTTACTCCCAAAGCACATTATTGGACACGAAACAACAAACGTTGTCCAGAAGTGCTATCATAAATTTGTTTTCAAAATTTGATTCTATGGCTCTTATTAACGGTGTCTATTCTTGGCTAATTGTAACGTTGAATGCAACACTTAGAGCTGACAGGACTAAATAATCTTCGCCAACACGTACATTACATTGGTGCATAATTTTATAGATTAACTAAAAAAAGAAAATTACATACAGCTCGAGTAAAGATTATAGTTTTAAAAATAAACTATGCTTCAGATAGATCGCCAGCACCCCTTCCGTCCCCGTGCCATTATGGCACGGGAAATCCACTAGTTTTCACTAAAAGAAGGTGTGGAATTTGATCTACACCTTTAATTCCAAAGCAGAGAATCGGGGCTGCTCCTCCAACATAAGATACGATAGTACTAGAGAAAGGCTCAACTAGCGGATAACAACTTCATAAATCATATATTCTGAACGATAAATAAAATAGGCTAACCATACTGCAATCAAATAGGAGGAGCCAAATAATCAGGAGAAAGAAGAGAGTAAAAGAATCAAGATAAAAGGAACTAAGAACAACAAAAAGATTCAGAGAAAAATAAGAAAATAAGAAAACCCTTCAGAGAGGGCAAGGGAACTCAAAATGTGATTCATGAATCAGTATGGGTCTGGAGGGAATCATTAGAGCTTCATCTTGATGGATTGAGATACAACAAGGAACCAAGCTAGAACAGGATCAACACTCCATTGAAGGAAGTTTACTCCATTAGTTTGTTTCTAACGGCTAGTTTTTTGAGGAGAGAGGGCAGTGCCATTAGGTTCTTTTGTTTTGGGTATGAATATACCGTATGGTTCCCCATGCTAGGTTGCACCATCGCAGACACCACACGATGGATGCAGACACAAAAAAATCATCAAAAAACTAGAACGTGGACATGTTATGAAATTACACAAAAAAAATTTAAACATTTTTGGTAGACATTTATATTGAAATAGTGTATGACAGATGCATGTAATGTCACAGACGTGTATGACGGAAAATGTGCTTGTTGAAATATCTGACGCGATCCTAACGCGGAGAGGTGACCATTTTAAGGCGTCTATACTACCTAGATCCCATGGTCCCTAATCAGCCCCCTAGCATTTGGTTATGTACGTGTAAAATTGGGTCCTCTCTTTTTCTCTCACTTGAGATTTCGTTTGGTAGATATCCTATCATTTTCCATAGTCTTCTTACAGGGGGTGAAAAGAAACTTTATAAAACTGCTGTTGGACCAGATAAATTATTGATGAGGGATTTTCTGATGGATACGTGAGGGACAAATGAAAAATTGTTCTTTAGATCTCAAAATCACATTGTGAAGAGAAAAATGACATATTCTCATTAGTTCAATCACACCCCGATCAAAAGACGGCCTGATCAAAATTTTAGTCGGACCTGGGGCGATTGAGTATTGAAGTAATGTGGTTGAACACGTTGTCACCAGTGATAATGAAATTTTTAGTGTATTCTTTTTTGAAAAACCATATGAATTGATGATTTATGGGTGAGCTAATAACCAAGTTCCCTTATGATCTTATATATTGGAATTGAAAAAGCGGGGGTCTAACAACACCACCTAATATTTCGCTTAGCAATCTGTATGGACTAACTCCGAAATACTTTCTAGAGAATCAACTAGATAGTCAGACTCAATCTAGGTAAAAGTATCTCAAGGAGTTAATATCTCTCTCTTGTTTTAATTTACTCAAGCTAATAGAAATCAGCGAGTCTTTAATCAAACACAAGGAATAACTTGGATTGTACCAAAGACCAATATCCAAGGATCAATCAATATCAATCAACAACCGAAGGTCGGATTTTTAATTTATTGATTCAAACGCACAACCTGTATTATTTCAATTATATAAACAAATATAATGCGGAAATAGAAATAACATAGACACCAGAAAATTTGTTAACGAGAAAATCACAATTGCAGAAAAACCCTGGGACCTAGTCCAGATTGAACACACATTGTATTAAGCCACTACAAACACTAGCCTATTCCAATCTAACTTCAGAATGGACTATAGTTGAACCCCAATCAATCTCCCACTGATCCAAGGTACAATTATGCTCTTACGCCTCTGATCCCAGCAGGATACTGCGCACTTGATTCCCTTAGCTGATCTCATCCACAACTAAGAGTTGTTACGACCTAAAATCGCAGGCTTTGAAAATAAACAAATCTGTCTCACACAGACAAGTCTGTCAAAGGATCAATCTGTCTCCCACAGATAAATCCTAAAGGTTTGTTCTGTCTTTTGATAATAATCAAGGTGAACAGGAACCAATTGATAATCCGGTCTTATATTCCCGAAGAACAGCCTAGAGTTATCAATCACCTCCCAAAAATCTTAATCGTATGGTAGCGAAACAAGATGTTGCGGAATCACAAACAATGAGACGAAGATGTTAGAGGCGGATAGTTTCAAAGTCTTCACTATGGTTGAAACAACTTTTAGGTTGTAAAGAAGTCAGTTAAGGGAATCAAGTGCATAGAAATTTGCGAGGTTCAAGAGGCATAAGGAACACGAGTGCAGCTAAACTTCTTAGAGGGTTGGTTCGGTCTCAACTACATTCCAGTCGAAGAATGATATTAGGCTAGTGTTTTAATACACTGTGGTGCTCAAAGCTATATGAGGTCATGAGGTTTTTCTGCAGGTGCAATTTTACTCGTTAGCAAAATTCTTGTGTTTGTATGCTTTTTACTTTTCCACATTAAAAGCTATTCTTTTGAATGTTAAAAAGTACTATACAGGTTCATACTCCTATCAAACAAAAAAGTTGGTGGTGTACTCGGTACTCTCTCCTTTTCAATTGGTATCCGATCAGGTTCGTATACTACGTTGTAAAGACCGACATGTCGATCTCTTGCTTTGATAAAAGCAATTTGTGTACAGATTATGAGTGTGTTCTAGAAACCATCAATGAAAATATTTGCACTAATCTGAATAAAGTTATAAATAGTCTTTGTCATGAGAAACAACGATTAATAATAAAATTGATGGGCTTCATTGTTAATTACATATCAAGAATTCTGATATTCGTGATGGATCTGAAAGAGAGAGTATTTTTCAAAAAGGGTTGGATGATCAAATATAAACAATAAAATTATTGTTATGTTAGCTGATTCAAATGCTTCCTTGGAAAAATCTCTTGTGGATATGAAACCTAAAAAGGTATCATCCAAATTCTTGAAGGATCTTAACTGTCAATCTTTTGATTCTTGGTTAAAGAATTGTTGAAAATCATAGAAAAACGAGGCCTTGGCTTTGAGAAACCTGGTATGACTCATATTCGATCGAAATGACATGGTGTTGTACATTCTACATTAGTCCCCTCCTATATGTTTTGTGGTTCCCGTGATCATTATCAACATACCTGTAAACTCTTCACAAAAGATAAAGACTGCTAAAGCTCTTCTCAAAAAGGTTCAAAAGCTTCTTTCTAATGTCAGGAGACTTACAAGGAATTTGAAAAAATATCCTGATAAAAGATAAACGTAATGTCAGTATGGGATCTTCTGCTCTAAAATCTACTTCACGACCGTGGTTGAAGGCAACACATGACAGGTGATCTTTCATGGTTCGTGAATGCAGAAAAATTTAAGGGAGGGCTTGTAACCTTTCAAGATGATTTTTTTTTTTGCTACATTAACAAAAAGGGAATGAAAAAACTTCTTGGAGTGCCTGAAACTCATGATGTTGTTAACGTCAAAGGTATGACTTCTAATCTTCTTTCTATCGGTCAATTTTTTTATAAAGGAAATAAAGTTGTCTTTAAAAAGACGAGGGTACCCAAATAAACCACAATCTTTTAATTTCAAACTATAAGTATGATATCTTAAGTGATCGTTTATGAAAGAAGTCGAGAGAATACAACTTCAAGATAATCACTTGATAATAGTTACGATCCGAAACCGATTTACTATATGATCAATATCTAGTGATTAGGATTAACGTACAAGTGTAATTTACTTTATTATAATAAGACAATTATAATGCGGAGTAACGTAAATGACACAACAAGATTTTGTTAACGAGGGAAACGCAAATGTAGAAAACCCCCGGGACCTAGTCCAGTTTTGAATATTGTGACGGACCGGAAAATTACGCCTTTGGCGCGTCGCCGCGCAGGCCGTAACTTCCCCGATGCGCCATGATGAAGCTACAATCCGGGCCTCAAATCTAGGCAAATCCATGTTCATTTTCCCTTGCAAGCATGCTCGTGGAGCAAGATGCAACTAATTTAGCTTCTACACCGTTCCAAACCCACCCTTGTCCGCAAAAAGATATAAGGCCATAAGGCTAAGGCCAATGCATATCGCACGCTTCACTGGCTTTGCCTCACCGTAGGAAATTCATCATTGAACTTCCTATCTAGCTGAGAAACCGACGGATTTCCTATTCACTAAGCTTCGGCATTGTTGAGAGCATGCATTTGTCTTGATCGTTCCAAGGGTGCATCAACCAGGATCATGCCGTACTCTCCTTAGGCTTATGCAAGCTCCGCTGACTTTCATATCGATGTAGTTTACTTCCGAGGCCATGCCCAATACGTCATTGATACATTCCTAAGTCAAACGACTTGATAGGAAGTATGAGCATCCACTTGATGGCATGCAACTTGCCTCATCCAGTCCGGCCACAATCATATCTTGCATCTAGCTACCGAGTTTAGATGATATGAGGGGCCATAATGTTGCAATCATCTCCCAATTAGATGATATGAGCGACAACGTGCTGGACCGGAAATGCTACAACTCATTGAGGCTTCCTACGTACCCTTCCCTACTTTAAAGGGATCAAGTACAGGTAGTAGTTTATCCACGAAGGGACATAATATTAAGCCAACTCGTTTCCGAGGCTGTGGCCAAGCAATAATGGTAATGGCCTAGTCCGTGTAGGCCGTTCCGTCAAAATACATCCAAATGATGCATGTTTGGTCCATAATATGGCATAATGATCCCTAAGCATCAAATGACATCTTCGCGAGGATACGCCACTATAAATGAGCCTTAGGCATCATTTATATTCTTCCGACTAAGCTATGAAGCTTACTTGGTGCATGGTCCGCATATGCACCAGGCCGTGATGGCTGTACTTTACCACCATGGCCAACTGAGATGCACGGTCGTGATAGCTGTACATTCAACTCTGGATCACAGGCCAGTTCTAATGTCCAACCATGACGGCTGAACATTTCCTGAGCCAGGTCCCGTGAAGAGCCGTAATGGTTGTATATTGCCAATGCTATCTTACTTGGTGCATGGTCCATATATGCACCTTCAACCAAGTACCCCTCCCTATATATGTTAACTTGACATTTTACAACTTTGATTGGGGTACCAAAAATCATTCATCAACTCCCACTTTTACTATTCATGGTCGTTGCCATATATTTCTAAATAACCGGCCAAGATGACTGTTCACTGCCAATGCCAACTCCGATGTCCAGCCGTGTTGGCTGTCCGCTGCCAATCCGATGTCCAACCATGTTGGTTGTCCGCTGCCAACCCGATGTCCAGCCATGTTGGTTGTACATTGTCAACACATTGGCCAAGGGCCAATGTTCCTTTTCCTACGCAATGGAAGCTTTGTATGAAGCTTCATCTCAGGCCATGGCGCATCTTTTAGCATGCACCATGCTAAAAACACGGGGTGTTACATTGTTCAGCCTTTTAAAGAATTTCGTCCCTGAAATTAAAAAAAAAACTATTGTGGACAATATCTTCGGTTTGGATTCCTGGACAAAAGTCCCATACCAGATGCTCAGAAATCACGGGTTTCTTCAAGTTTTTCATGGAGCATCAATTTAGACCTTCTGAGAAAACATCCCATACCGCCTTCCCAGGAATCCAAAAAGAGTCCACAATGTCACCAAGAATCTCAATTGGCCAGTGCGAAAAGGATATCTCAACAAGGTATCCTAAATTTGCATCCCATACTACACACTCAGGAGTCCCTAGAATTCACAAATTGAAAGATGTCATTGAAATGACATGCAAACTCTTAACGTAGTACTGTGTGGAACAGTATCCAGTTTCCCACCGTCCCTGACGGTCATCCAGGTTGCCACTCATAAGTGGGATGCTGATAAGTGCTTTATTTACATGTTTTGAATGTCAATTCCATACTTGTTTTAGCTATAATTTGCATATTACTTTGTATTATGATTGTTTTCTAGTTTATGTTTTTTATTAGGTGAATCATCCAAAAAGAAGTGAAAATAGCTACAAAAGTGAAGTCTACAAGTGGAGAAAGGCCAAAGACCAAAAGCAACTCGTTCAAATATAATCCCTTTCCATCGTGCTGAAGAGAACGAAAAGACGAAACCAACGGCGAAAGAATGATGTCAATCTGACACCGTATGAAGAAGTTATGGGCGAAATAAGAAGTTAAGCTTGTCGGTTCCCCAGACCTACAGTTAAACTTGAAGTGCGAAAGACATACGATGTAATTATTAAGGGGCTCCACTCTGAAAATGTTCTAAAGGCACCAGGATTTTGGATCAGGTCTGTCATTTTCATCTTCCTCCTCCCGATCAGTTATGAACAGGGTGAGGCAGTTGAGCTGTTGTTTTAGTATGGCAGTGAACATGGTTATGCTTGGTGTTTGTAATGAAGACTGGTGGTTGATTAGCATCAGCGAAAATGAAGAATGCATGAATACGGTCGAGCTTGGTAGTCGTGACTAGTTTGCGATGAGGAAGATAATCTACTGCAAATTATCATTGGTGAATAATCGAAGTTGTTGTCTAGAACTGATGACGACGCTTGCAAGTAGTGATGGTATGTTGGCGGAGATTTATGGAGTGAGTCTTGGTGACTCTCGGTGGTTGTTGCAATCTGGATAGGGAAGAACGTGGTGTTGTTGATCATCATTGGTGATGGGATATGCTGCTGCTCGAGTTGTTGGTTGCTGAGAAGAGCTTGACAGAGATGGAGGTGTTGTTGTTGTAGTCGAATCAGTATGGAGACGATAACAAAGCCATGGAAGAGTAAGAGAGTTATGGGAGTTGGTTTGGTCGCGAATACAGGAAACATTTCATGCCGTTATTTTTGTCAAAGATGGACGGGATTAATGGTGAAGATGGATTTTGTCTCGAGCTTAAATAGTTTGTTGGTTACTGATGGTATTAGAAGACATGGGTCGTTCTCGAGACTGAGTTTCAAACGACAAAATAGAGGTTATGATCGATAAATATTTGCTGCCATGGTTGAAAGTGGAGAAGAGTTCGAGTTGATGAATGTCAGTAATGCTCGGGCTTTGCTGTGACAGAGAAGAATTCGAGCATAAGGATGGTTTCCGCTGTGATTATTGTCCCAATGAAGTTTTCTGTTGATGGAGAATATGATGTCGACATTTCAGGGAAGATACAGAGTTTTAGTTTGAGATAATATGGAGCTGAGGTTGATGGCATACGAGTAGGAATGATGCTCTTGATGACCAGCCTCATGGATGAGTAAGAACAACATGAAACTAGTTTCCTTGTTCAGGTAATAGTTTGAGAAAGAGAAGGATCTAGTTTAACTCTCGAAATTTGACATCCCAAAATCCGAAACTCTCTTTCATCGTACTCCTTATCAACTAAGGAAATCTTGCATGCAATGGGCATATTTTGAAATTTATATAAGGCCAAGTAGCCGAGCTTCAAAACACTTTACGGGCAGAAAAACAAAATAGAGAGGAAAGGTTCTTAATACGTATTTAAGGGTTTACCCCTTCAGGGGGAAGCCAAGCTATTTTCTTCTTCTTCTTCTTATATTCAATTTTATGGGTTTTAGTAAACCCATGTGCAACTAATTCTATTGATTAAGGATGAATTCAATGTTCTAAGTGTGAAGCTTTGTTAGTTATATAAATCTTTTTGGAGTTCTTATCATCATCGTTTGTCTTTTCTATATCTAGGGTTTATGCGTGATTCTTGGATTGGTTTGGGATGCATACTAGATTGATCTATTAATTGTTTTATAGCTAGTATAAGTTGGGGGATAAGTAATCGTTTCTTTACTATTTACACAAGTAGAAATCGTGAGGCCTTGCAGAGGGATTCTGTGGAGAAATGGCGAGTGAAAACAACGTTAGCAAGTGGACCTTGATCTAAGAGTCTAACTACTAATATCAACCTAATAAATTCACAAATCTTAAAGCGTTCGGTTGGGTTACACCTTGAGTGATCTACTACTTGGTGGTTCAGTTGGATAGAATATGGTAGTCGAGAACTTCCGTATTTAGTGAAAGAAGGAGTTTTGGGGATAACACTGATCTAGCTGTTATTTTACGGTTGGTGATGAATGATTCTAACGAAAGATAGATAAGTATACTAACTCAGTTGTCGCTTGGTAACGGCGAAGGATTCCCTAATCATCTATTTCCTTTCTTATTATCTTTATACTTTCTTTAATAATTCAATCCCCCCTTTGTATTTTACTTAATTTTGCTGATTCAAATAACCTATCAATTACACAGCTCTCTGTAGGAACGATCCTTACTATCGCTATATTACTAGTTAATTAGTGAGAAATATCTTAATTAATTTGTTGTGGTTACGACACGCATCAGATGCTAGCCGGGCCTGACAACGCACACCGTTGGCTAGTTTCCAACGTATGGGGATGATCAGTCTCATTGTCTACCCACCGTCCCAGACGGTCTTCCGGATATCCACTCGTAAGTGGGGTGCCACTAGGCCAAGAAAACTCATAGCACATGAACAATCTCAAATCGATTCGCAAAAGTAACTGTCTTGGCAGTTAATAACTTTTTCTGCGCTAAAGTTGGCCTACTCTCCAACTTTAAGTTTCCTTTAAGGAAAGTACTCGCTTGGCGAGTCCATTACTCACAGTCCCTAGAGTTTTCTCGGAACTTGTTCTGATACCAACTGTGACGGACCAAATACATTGATGAAGCTTTGAATGATCCTGCCTGGTTAATGTTATGCATGATGATTTAAATCAATTCAAGAGACAAAATTTCTGGAATTTTTTTCCTTTCCTTTCCAATGTAAATATTGTAGGTACCAAGTGGATATTCAAGAAAAAGTCAGATGAATTTTGAAAGGTGGTTCGAGCTAAAGCAAGACTTGTCGCTCAAGAATATTCTCAGATCGACTGGATTGACTTTAAGGAAACATTTAGCTTATATTTCACATCTTGAGTCCATACGTTTGCTTTTATCTCATGCTTGTTTTCTCAAGATTAAGTTATCTCAAATGGACGTATCCGCATTCTTAAATGGATGTCTGAAGGAAGAAGTTTATGATGCTCAACCTAGAGGATTGGAAAGCCTAGAAAATTTGACCACTTATTTAAGCTCAATAAGGCATTATATGGATTAAAATAAGCACCTTGAGCTTGGTATCAAAAGCTAACAACTTCTTTTCTTAGAAAAGGTTTCTCAAGAGGTAAAGCTGATCAAATATTGTTTACCAATTTGAGTGGCGAGGATGTCTTGATTGCTCAAATATATGTTAATGATATCATTTATGGATCAGCATCCAAGAAAATTATTGTGGATTTTCAAACCTCTTTAGGTGAAGAATTCGAAATGAGCAATGTTGGTGAATTAAGGTTCTTTATGGTTCTACAAATTTATTAACATAAAGATGGAATTTTCATCTCTCAAGAGAAATATGCCAAGGATCTTGTCAAAATATTTGGCCTTTATAAATCCACTCTGAAGCTCACTCTCATGGCCACAAAAGGGAAACCACAAAGAGATGAGAAAGATGTCAAAGTGGATCTGAAAATCTACAGGTCCATTGTTGGTAGCCTCTTGTACTTCATGGCTATAAGACCGGACATTGCATTCAGTATAGGTTGATGTCAAAGTTTCAACCAGATCCCAAGGAATTTCATCTAGTATCTGTAAAAAAGGATCATTCGAAATGTTAATCATATTATTGGGTTTAGTCTTTCTTACACCTTTGATACTAACAGCGAGCATACTGTTTATTCTGATGTAACAGACTGGACATGATGCATAGAAGATATAAATAATACATCAGGAGGTTTTTTTTACGTGGGAATAAATCTTGTAGCATGGCATAGCAAGAAACAAAAATTACAATCCTTATCTACATGTGAAGCACAATACATTGCAACAGGTACGTGTTATACTCAACTCTCATGGATAAACAAATGTTTACTGATTATGGAATTAATAGACACTTGAACTATGAAGATCTTTTGTGATAACCCAAGTGAGATTCAAATTACTAGGAATCTCATAGAGCACTCAAGAACAAAGCACATTCACATAGCAAATCATTTCATCAGAGATCTCTTTGACAATTATATTGTCAAAATTGAACATGTGTCTTTTGAACGAAAGTTGGTTGATATTCTCACCAATCCTATAGATACCCAAACGTTCCAAGACATTCTTCAAGCTATTGGCGTTGTTCTAGTTCATCAATGCTAGATGGTTTTCTTACCCATGTTCTTATTCATATCGTTTTGGAAATAAAGTTTGAGTTCTAATTAAGGAATTGTCGTCGTACGTTCTTACTTTCCTTTGTTATTGTGTTCATCATTATAGTGGTTCCTTAGTATTTGTATGATTTCTTGTTTCACATTCTTTGTATAATTTAGAGGACTATAATTATCATCTTTAATTGTTGAGCAGTGCTCCAAAAAGATGTGTCCTACGTTCATCGGGTTATGTGACTAATTGAACCCGTAGGTATGATTATTTTATCATAATAATCCTTTTTACCGGCCAATAAATAAGTCATGATTGACATGGTGGTACTAAATCACTTATAGTGAATTCAAAATGTATTGACTCGATGTGGATATTGACAGTTCTTATACTCTTTGTAATGAATTCTCCCTGCCTATCTGACTCCTAAGAAAAAGACAATAACATGATCCATGAGAATTTTTACATAATAAGCTAAGAATATATGCGCTAAGATTAACCTATCATATCATAATGTTGGTACCTAAACTTAAAAATAATAATCGAGCTGAAGTTACAACACAAAATATCATGAATATTCTAAGTAACATAAATCACCTTAGTTTAACACGAGAAATTTTATTCATGAGAATCGTTTTCTTACAGGAATTTTGAGGATTAGTACAATTTGAATTCTTGCATTAGTTATCCCATAATTGTGTATACTTATGCTAATATCTTTTGAGGGACGTGTTTCCCGATGATCTTTTATATAGTATCCTTGCTCAAAAATACTAGTGTATGGCGGTAAGATCTTTTAAATAATTCATTTTCTATGAAAAGGTCGTTGTGTTGTTCTTTTGAGAACTACGTCGGGGAGAGTTCAATTTGACTTTGTGATTATTGTTATATCTTTGTGGGGAGTGCGTCTGTGAAATTATAGGATATGACTGTACCTTTTTCTCTCTTGATAAAGACACTAAGTTTACTTAGTGGAACCGTCTTAAACATTTTGTATGTTATTTTTAGTCTCGATAACTCTTTTGTGTAGTTTATTAAGATCCCTTTTCTTTCACCTTTGCAATATTGTTGACAAAAAATGGGAGTATTATTCAGTAGTACACTACTATAACATATGGCTTTTTGGAGCATTATATGCAAGGGGCAGTGAATTGCAAGTTTTAGTTTTCACCTATTATGCAAAAGAAACAAGTAAGAACCAAGGGGGTGAACATACCACCGTATTATTACTTCAAAGTTCTGGTACAATTGGACTTTGAGGTAGGTTAAAATACTACACTGCAATATAACAACCATTGAGTAGATTGACTATGTCATTTTAGAAAACTCGAAAAGAGTATTCTCATAAGTTATTATCGCTATGGATCTTCAACAACAAAAATAACGAAACGATCATATGGAGAACCATACAAGAACTTGAAGTACGAAGAATTCAAGAAGATGTTGAAGATTCAATAAATCAAGCATGATGGACATTTGAGATGAAAGGTTTATTTTATTGAATCCATATTGATTTATAGTTTTATCACTAAAATTGACAAGGGCGGAGACTGTTAGAGCATTGCTCGGTCGAACTCATAAGATTTGTTATCTCAAGCTTGTTATCAATGTTAGATGTACAAAACTATATCTTGATTTCTAGTCTGCTAAAGTCAAGTCTCGGACTAGGATTAGAGTATGGTATTTGAGTATCAGATATCACTGAACAACCCTATTGAAGACTGAAGAAAAAACGAAGAGATTTCGAGCACTTCTTCAACAAAGAGGTATGTGAAGACTAACTTATCCTATTTATTCACGACATTTACCATTTTATCTTATGAGACTCTGTCATATGAGTTTAATAGAATTAATATTACAAATATAAAATTTTGAGTTCAAGCTTGTCTTGACTAAACTCTCGAAATATAATTCAAATAATGGATGTTCTAGACCCTTAACAATCTTAGTTAAAAATAGTTTATTGTTCAATAAGTATTTTTGTTTCAAGTTAATTATTTGTAAATTTCCCAAGAAACACTGTATATGGCTATGAGGAATGTTTCAAATCAATCAATTATACACGAAAAAGAACTGCTTAGTGATAGGTAAACATACTTGTACGTTTCACCAAAGTCAGTCTTAATTCCGCAAACTGTAGAGGTTCGCAAAACTAGAAATATTTTAAAAGAGGTATCAAAATATTTTTTTTATCCTATAACCCTTGTTCTGATTGGTGAAAGCTTAAACTAGAAATAAAGATGACAGGATTCTGAAAAGAAGAAAAGAGAAGAAAGTTACGGGGAAGAAGACCTGATTTCACCTCAAAAAATAATGATGTCCTGTTTGATTTTTTCTTTTGTATTACCTGGAGATTGATCTTCCAATGCAGGTCAGTTTCAAAACGATAGCATTCAACAATTTCAATCCATAGACAAAAATTATTCATGATACTAATCTCTCTGTAAACTATTATTTCACAACTTCATGCACAAATATTTACTCAGAATTCCTCCTATCTGGTATTTTCTTTAGATTTTGTTAATTCCAAAATATAATAAGTTATACATTTTAGCAGCTTCAAACAATGGTTTAATCTTATGTTCAAAAATTAAACATTGTCATACTAAATACTATGTTTGTAATCTTCTTTTGAAGAAATCGGTTTTGTTACCCAACCCACTAATCCTAAGGTTATTGTTTGATTTATGCTTCACCAACATTTGGTTACAAAGTGAATTGTATAATCAATTTGTTAAAAAAAAGGGTCAATATTGAAAGATACTCTTCAGATTTGGATAAATGGAGTTCTTATAAAGTTTTTGGTGCTCAGAGTGTTACTATGCAAAAATACTTACAACAAAGAAGTAATATGATTTGAAATGATGGAACTTGTATTGGAGTGAAGAAAAAGTTAATAGAATTGTATCTCATGACATCAAAAGCAACATTGAAGATACTGGTGACAATTGAAATCGCCACTTTAGGGTGATTGTATTGCCAAAGAAAGTTCAACCTATAGATGGTAAAAAAATATCTTGCAGAGTTTGATGGGTCTATTGCTTGTATCCATTGTGATGAAAGCCAGCTGAATATTATATTAGGGTACTGCAAAATGATGATACCAATAACATTGGATTCACCAACACGGCCTTATAATTATAGTCCTGACTATATTTTTAGTCTTTTAGATTTTGATTATATAACTCAAAATGTTGCGACCTTAATATTTATATATTGCGGGAATAAACATCATAAATATTAACATAAGTATAGATTTTCAAGGTCACATTTTGTTGAGTTATATAATCAAAATCCATAGGTTGAAATAATGTTGAAATAAATAGTCAGGTCGTGTATAACAGAAACAATGAGTCTATATTTTACGAATATTATTATTTTGCACTCCCCAAATACTCAACTGGATTTTATCACTATAGATACGAGAAACAGACCCATCGAACTCTGAACAACATTCTTCACCACCTGCAAGTTGAACTTCCTATGGTAACACAATCACCCTATACTGACGATTACAACTGTCACCAGTGTCTTCAATGTTGTTTTTGATGTCAAGATCTATAGTTCTATTCCCTTTCCTTCAGTCCAATACAATGACTCCAATCATATTACTTATTTGTTGTAAGCATTCTGACATAATAACATCATAAGCACACATAACTTTATAAGAACTCCATTTATCAAATTCGAAGAGTAAATTTCGACCTTGAATTTTTGTTCTTCTTATGGAAAAATCAAGGGACATGAATCACTTTGCAATCGGTTCCAAACGAAGCACAAATCAAACCCAAAAAGGACAATAACCTTGTAATTAAGCATGAACGAACCTGTGACAGGGTTAATCGGGGCTTTATCCTCGGTAGCTCTCTCGGTCCACAAGCCTAAATAAAATATTTTAACTAAATGTTGGGCTCGACCAACGCTATTAGCTCGTACCTAATTTTTTTTTCGACCCTCGGGGTTCATCCCTGGAATTAAATGGGTTGGGTAACAAAATCAATTTCTTTATTCCATAATATTAAGTTAAGTGGATTATATACTAGTATTTTGTATTATAATGTTAAATTGTTGAACGTAATACTTAACCATTGTTTCAAGCCGCTAAAATGTACTTACTTATCAGGATGTATTTTGAAACTCGAAGAATAATTTTATATGACCTCTTTTCTATTCTAAAAATAAAGGTTTTATTACATAGCAGTACTTAACACATTTTTACACAAAATTCTATTAGCCTCTCTCAAATTACAACATGTCCTCTATAAAAAACTGATGAAGCAGAAATTAATCTTTAATATTACTGTATACGGAACTGTCAGCATTCTCGAAAAATTTATTTGAATTGACATGCTGGGTATAGATGGATCTTACACTGCGAATTCCCTATGAGATTTGAATAGTGATGGTTAGTTTCCCAATTAAACAAAATGAAAGAAAAAGAAGTATGATGGATCAAATCAAATGTCTCCAGTATTTAGAGGAATAAAGAAATTTGAATTAAGTACCCAGTGAGTAGTAATACATCACAAGTGACTTTACCTTTATTACAATTCCTGTAAATTTTTTTTACTAATGTTTGTAAACGTACAAGTCCTAGGACAAGTTCTTGATAGTGTCTATATGGTGTGTAGCTATATTTTTGAATGTATATAAATTGTGTTCACTTTCACCAGCCACCGGTCGGAGACCTCCCAGGATAATCCTTGCTGGGTCGCTCCTGATGTTGAGAGAAAATTGAATTAGGTTCAATCCTCGTTTACAGGATAAAATTGTTGCATGATGTGGACTTATCTTATGGTGGTGAGTCTTGTGGCAATGTATTCAATCTACAAACAATTACTTTCTCTTCGGAGTTTCTTGCTAAAGTTTGTCTAAGAGAAGAGAATGATCTGAAAGTACCTGCGAGGAGATTAGCCAGGACACAAAGGATGTACGTTTATGGTTTGAAGGCGTTGGAATGGGAGCCTTCGAGACTCCAACTGTACGGAAAAACCTTGATATCAACATGTACGTTCTGAAATACACTGTTATCGGTGAGACTGCGCTTCAATAAATTAGAAGAGAAGAATCCTAGCAACTTCTGCGATCTCGCCATTAGTGAAGAGTGCGGGACAAACGACTTCTGCTTAGGGTTCCTTTTACTGGCCTCCGTGATTTTTTATCTTTTTTCTTGGTAGCCGATCGGAAAGAGAAAATATGCTTGTATCGCTTTAGATGTTGGATTTTGGATTGATTAGTTGGGATTTCAGACGATTGTGGCTCAATTTTGATCTGCTAAATATAAAACAAATATGTGAAAACTACATGGAGACCCATTCTCCCTGATGTTTCTACTTTGAAACCCACGCTCCCAAATTATGGAAGAAAATTATTCTCAAACCCAAAATATATAAAATTCTGTTTCTGTCTTTTTTTTTCTTCTTCTTCTTCGTCTTTTTTTCTTCTTCTTCTTCTCCACTATACCTAGATCTCAGAAAAAAGGGAGAGATTCGATTGATTTCGAGAACAAATTCATGCCTAAATTCGATTGATCTCAACAGCAGCACCAAATCGTCTTCTGCTTCGAATTAACGACGAACACTCTTACTACCGATTCTCTTCATTACAATTTAAATTCACTACTGTTATTAATGGTAGCAGCAAAAATCCCTAAATGGGTTTGTAGAACACGGTTTGGTCATCATAGATTTATGATCAAAACTTGTTTTCAATGAAGATTTTGAAATGAATTTCAGATTTTTATGAAACTCTCAGCCGTGAATTGAGTTGGAGTAAGCAATACTGGATGAGTTGTGAAGAAGGTTTAATTGCAGATGATGGTGTAAATACATGAAAGAAGATGATGGTGTAAATACATGATTTTGACCAAGAGCCCCCGAATAACTGAAAGATAATGGTTTGCATGGGAGTTAATGAAACATGAAAGAAGATGATGATGTGGTTATGACTGCATAACATGTCATTCAGTCGAGAAAATGGATGCATAACCTGTTATGCATCTACAAAATTTGTTGCATAACTTGTTACGCAGTCCAGAACACCTGCATAACCTGTTATGCAGGTTTAATTGCAGATGATGGTGTAAATACATGAAAGAAAATGATGGTGTAAATACATGATTTTGACCAAGAGCCCCCGAATAAATAAAAGATAATGGTTTGCGTAGGAGTTAATGAAACATGAAAGAAGATGATGATGTGGTTATGACTGCATAACATGTCATTCAGTCGAGAAACTTTGTGCATAACATGTTATGCATTCGTGAAAATGGATGCATAACCTGTTATGCATCTACAAAATTTGTTGCATAACCTGCACAACCTGTTATGCAGTCCAGAAAACCTGCATAACCTGTTATGCGTCCGAAAATATGGCTACATAATGCATTATGCATCGAGAAAATAGATGCATAACCTGATATGCATCCGTAAATATGGATGCATACTGCATTATGCATCAATTTTTTATATGTACGGCTAAAATCAACCAAAACAATGGTTACATAACTTGTTATAGATGCATAACTTTGTTATGCAGATACATAACTTGTTATGCAGTCGAAAAAATGGTTGCATAATTCGTTATGCGTCTGTAGAATGTGTTATGCATCGTTTTTGGTGACTGCATAATGGATAAGTATCAAGTTTTCAAAAAAATTCCCTAAAATGAGGATCACCTCCGATTTTTTCGTTAAAAACAAAAATTTGATATTCTTATTTGTACTCGTTGCGTAGATCTTTTAAAAAGATTTCCAACGATAAAAATTTATAAAATTCTAAGGCGCGGATTTTTAGATATGTTATGTCCAAGTTGCGCTGCCAATTATACCCCTGAGAAAGATAGTATGCATAACGAGTTATGCCTGAAAAGATAGTATGCATAACCATTTATGTATTGATTCATATAATAATTTCATGTAATTATGGTGTCACGGTATACAAAATTACCTCGCGTTTTTAGGGGCCACTCAAAAGGATTTAGGGGCCATCAATAAAACAAAAAAGGTCACCCAAAGGGAAAATGTAGCCAGCCCTTATCTCGAGTAATTCGTAATGGCGAAATTACCCTTATATATTCGGAGGATATGATAACATTGTTATCCTTCGATTGCAATCGGAAGCCAAAATATTACCCAAACTTCCGATTGTAGTCGGTGCAGTATTAGAATGATTTCTGTTTCATTTTTTCCATTTCTTTTTCATTTTTGAGTTGTTAGAGTTATAGAGAAGAAGGTGAAGGAAAAAAGGGAAAACCCATTTTATCACTACAAAAATGGATGGATATGAAGAAGAAGGTGAGAATCATGGTGAAGAACAAAATGTTAAGGGTTCACGACCGTTTAGAGAAGACGATTTGGGGTATATGTTGAATGATCCAAACTTTTGTGGAGAGGAAAACCTAGACGACCCTTTCATGGAAGAAAATGGAGAATCGCCTGATATTGAAGCTAACGACACAACATGGTTGATTGGGATCGCGTTATGGACCACAACTTTCCCGCTGAGTTACTCGAATTGATCCCCTCAGATGATGACGATGTTTGATCGTTTTTTGGGATCGAACATGTAATTTGTACAAGTTTTTTGGAAACTTTTTTGTGAAGATATATGATTTAGTCGGTCAAAAAAATACAATGTTGTCTCCCGAATGTAGGAATCGGGCTCTTTGATACACGTTTTGATTCTGAATATTATAATCGGTTGGTAATGATACACGTTTTGATTCTGAATATTATAATCGGTAGAACTCTTAAATATCTATCTACCGATTTGGTGGGTATTTCGAGGAACGGCTATACTTTTTTTTGAAACTATGTAATCGGAACAACAGTATTATAACACTTCAATCCGATTAATCATATTCGGGAATTCCATATTTTATCAAACCGCCGATTAATATTAAAAATTTGAATTTACAGCACTCAAACATCACATGTTATTCTTTTTTCCCAGTCCGAGATGCAACAATCAACGCGGCTTCGAAATGTAGAAACGACTCTCCTCTCCACTTGGAATAAGCATCTTGTGCCGCAAACCTGTCGTCTCTGTGCCTAGCAAGAATACGGTTGTACTCGGTGCACAATTTTATAACATGGTGCACCCTTGAAGAAACATGGGATGGTTCATAATTGTGGCGTGGATTCTTGTACTTACCAACAAAAGGACCCAATGAAACGTTAATCCAAAATATACGATCGTCCTTCTGTTCTTTGGGTAGATCTTTCACAATGTAATAATTTTTTATCCATTCGGTCTCTTCCTCAACTTGTTTTAATCTTTCTCTATGATGGAATTGTTCTTCACCTCGCTTCTTAGCCTTGATTTTCTCTTCCTCCTCCTTCGTTGCCACTATCGATGGTTTAATTTTTTTGGGTTGTTTCTTCCTTTTTTGTATTTCTTCTTCCATTGCTGCAATTGATGTAGTTGTTCGCTTGCATCTTCGAAGTATGTTGTCAATTGATGATGGACTTGC
Source organism: Papaver somniferum (assembly GCF_003573695.1). Taxonomy (NCBI): domain Eukaryota; kingdom Viridiplantae; phylum Streptophyta; class Magnoliopsida; order Ranunculales; family Papaveraceae; genus Papaver; species Papaver somniferum. The sequence continues at coordinate 157,342,488 of NC_039365.1, read as the reverse complement.
CATTGAAAATGTTTTTCATTCTGATTTTTTACTCAATAATAACTGAGAGGGGTTACCCTCCTTATATATATTAGAGTTCCAACGGCTCTAATTTTTGAAAATATGGTCGTTGAGGTTTCTGAAAATATGGCCGTTGAGGTTTCGTATCAATGCTGCACTACAATCGGTTGCTAACGATACACGTATTCCCTCCGAATAAAACATTCGGTAGCGAACTTAAATTTTTATCTACCGATTAGGTTGGTATTTCTAAACACGACTATATTATTCGGAGGATTTTTTTTTGTAAAGTCCCGAATGTACGATGGCCCAAAAATCAGAATTTGGGAAAAACTGATACTTTTCAAATTTTGAACTTGAAATAATCGGAAGTTAACTTAGTTACCAAAAATTCCGAATATGGGATGTCTAACCTTCTATATTGGCCCTTGGAACCACCTAGAGCCATGGCATGGTTTGTTTTGAACTTGTAATATTCGGAGGATTTTTTTTTTGTAAAGTCCCGAATGTACGATGGCCCAAAAATCAGAATTTGGGAAAAACTGATACTTTTCAAAATTTGAACTTGAAATAATCGGAAGTTAACTTAGTTACCAAAACTTCTGAATATGGGCTGTCTAACCTTCTATATTGGCCCTTGGAACCACCTAGAGCCATGGCATGGTTTGTTTTGAACTTGTAATATTCGGAGGATAATTTTTTTTTTGTAAAGTCCCGAATGTACGATGGCCCAAAAATCAGAATTTGGGAAAAACTGAAACTTTTCAAATTTTGAACTTGAAATAATCGGAAGTTAACTTAGTTACCAAAACTTCCGAATATGGGTTGTCTAACCTTTTATATTGGCCCTTGGAACCACCTAGAGCCATGGCATGGTTTGTTTTGAACTTGTAATATTCGGAGGATAATTTTTTTTTGTAAAGTCCCGAATGTACGATGGCCCAAAAATCAGAATTTGGGAAAAACTGATACTTTTCAAATTTTGAACTTGAAATAATCGGAAGTTAACTTAGTTACCAAAACTTCCGAATGTAACACACAAATCATTGTCATTTGAACTTGTCTAACTTAGTTACCCAAACTTCCGAATGTACAACACAAATCATTGTCATTTATCTGCTCTTCTTTACTTTACGACCGTGACTACCTCCCAGTCCTGCACGACCACGGGTTTGAGCACCTTCAGTTGGAGCAGCTTCAGCGCTCGATGAAGCTCGAGTTCTTTTACCCGTCTTTGATACTGCCACCTTGGGCGGATGCCTCTTCGTGACTTTCTCCCCAAACTGGGCAGCATAATCTTCGTTATCCATATTATCAACTAGATCTCTAGCCTCTTTGATCTTCTCAGCTGGCATGGGATCTCCGCTCTTCAGGCATGCAGTTAACATTTTGGAAACACGCTTGAACTTATTCACCTGTTTTTTATACGTAATGACATAACATCAAACGGTAATTACCTAAGATTTATAGGAATAATATAAAATGAACAAAAATATAAGAACACGCACCAGTCTATCATAACCAGCTGGTTTGTCTTTGATGATACAATTATAACTTGAACCCGCCGCAGTAGTGTTGGATCTGATTTCACGGATAACCAAAGGATGTGATACCTTGTTATACCAACTTATATAGTCTGGAGAATTTTCATCACCTCGGGTGGTTCGTCTACCAGTGTCGATAATGAAGTCATTCCTCTTATCCCGGTTATCAAGAACAGTAGGTGGGCCTGTGTGAACAATCGTGAGATTATCACCACTAGAAGAGCATAAATCCAACTCCAATTTGTAGTAATCCCCCATTTTCTCCACAGGTTGATGTTGTATATACCCGTGTTTTCGCATCACCCTAGAGGGGTTATACATCACATATCCTGTGGGGTGCCACAATGATCCAAAATAAAGGGACAAGTCCGACCGACCATTTATATGCCCACTGGCTCGATCTTCCTTGTATGGATCAAAGCATACGTCCGAGGCCTTCAATTGGTCCAAAATATCCCTCATACGAATCAACTGCTGCACTTTTGTCCTAGAACGGTTGTCTTCAAATATATACTTTGTTCCTCTAGGAGTACCTTTGCACCACCCCGGGTTCTCTCCGGCCAACTTCAGGATAGGGAAGTGGTCATAGATCCATGCCTATATACATAAGAAACCAAGTTTTAGTAAATAGATTGTGTATATTCGGTAGTAATTTCCAAACATTATTTCCGATTATATATAATCGAAATAAAACTGAGTACCTATCCACCGAATAACCAACATTCGGAAAAAGAGATGGATCATTTCCTACCGAATATGCGTCATTTGGAGTTCAGTAACCTATAGTTTTTCTGGCCTGTATATTCGGTTCTAATATCAAATGAATATTTCCGATTATATATAATCGGAAAACAAAATAAGTACCTATCCACCGAATAACCAACATTCGGAAACAGAGATGGATCATTTCCTACCGAATATGCGTCATTTGGAGTTCAGTAACCTATAGTTTTTCTGGCATGTATATTCGGTTCTAATATCAAAAGAATATTTCCGATTGTATATAATCGGAAAACAAAGTAAGTACCTAACCACCGAATAACCAACATTCGGAAAAAGAGATGGATCATTTCCTACCGAATATGCGTCATTTGGAGTTATGAATATGCATCATATGTATTGTCTACCGAATAACTATAGAGTGACTTATAGAGTTAAAGAAAAAACCTGCAATAGAGCCACGTTCCCGGCAACTTGGCAGGTTCCTAGCCTCGAAGCCTTTCTCAACTCTTCCATCAAGAATGCTAGGCATGTCGTGCCCCAAGAATAGTCACCGACTTCATGGAGAGGATCCAAAAGTTGTATAAGGTTGGCGTCGATCCGGTTGCCAGAAGTATTGGGGAATATGACACATCCCAATACACAAAGGAGATATGCGGTGGCAGCGTGGTTCACTTGCTCATCAGTTAACGTTCCATTCTTTTCCTTCTCCAAGGTGCCTCGGAACATATTCATCAAAGCTGTAATGTTGATCTGTCTTGTTTTGTAACTTGCATGCCTCCTAAACTCTGCTGTTGTTGTCTCTTCATCCCAACCTAAGAACTTTTTAGTTAGAGCATAAAGTTGTGCCCAACTTAACTGCTTTATGTAGTTAAACTTCACAGCTGTGCCTTGGTCGGGAAGGTTAAGAATCTGCACAATATCATCCGGGGTAATCGTCATATCCCCAAACGGCATATGGAAAGTATCGGTCTCAGGATACATTCTCTCCACGAACGCCGATATGGCCACACGATCATGTTCCAACAATGAATTCTCGGCGGCATTAGCTAACCCCGAGTTGGCAACAATTGACTTGAACCTTTCACATTCACCGGATAAAGGCCACGCAAGCATTTTTGTTGGTGCGGCGGTAGGTCTGAGTAGACGGACCGCATCTTGATGATCCTATTAAAGTACATAAAAAAATCCTTAATACAAATATTACGATATAACACATAGACAATACATTAATAAAAAATAGTAGTTTTATTACCTCGGTTTCGTATATTTCTCTGGCCCATGAGTCTTTGTATCCAAATAGCAATTTTCCTCCATCCGCTGATAGCCCAAGGATTGTGCCTGCTGGAATACCCTTCTTCTTCAAGTGCTGAGGGACAAGATGTGATGCTTTCTTAGCAATATCCTTCTTTACACCATCTTTTCCTTTTTTGGCTTTTTGGGTACCACTTGGTTGTCCTTCTTCTTCTACTCTTGGCACTGGATCAACTGGTTCAATTTCATGGTGGGGTGTAACTTGTGGAGCAGTTGGTTCTGCACTTTGTTGAGCGGCTTGTTCAACACTTGGTTGCACCCCTTGTTCACTGCCTTGTTGTTCTACACTTTGTTCAGCACTTGGTTGCACTCTTTGTTGACTGCTTTGTTCTTGTAAGCTTTGTTGAGCACTTGAATTATCTTTCGAACTCCTTTCCCTCCTAGCACTAGCTGTCACTTTCTTCCTCCTTTCTCGACTTTGTCTAAACAACAAAGAAAGGAACAATATTTACAAACTATACAATCGGAAGACAAAGTATGGAAATATAACCCGAATGTACACATTCGGACGTAAGAAGACACATACTGTTCCCGAATACAAAACAATCGAAAGCTAACTAAACATATTTACAACCGAATATGCATCAATTGGAGTTCAGAAGCTCTAAATTTTTCATCCTACACAATCGGAAGACAAAGTACACAACTATAACCCGAATGAACAAATTCGAAAGTAAGAAGACACATATTTTTCCCGAATGAAAAACAATCGGAATATAACTAAACATGTTTATAACCGAATATTCAGCAACTGGAGTTCAGAAACTCTAAAATTTTATCCTACACAATCGGAGGTATAAAACATTATATTGTCTTCTGAATAAATAGTGGCCCCAAAATGGGATTTTTTCTATATCAGAAATTTTGAGATTTTTTCAATATATATTGTGGGCCTGAGAACGAGAATATTATTTTTTTTAGGTCTCCCCCTAATTTTCCCGGAAATATTCTGCTAAACCACAGATGGGCCTAAACTAGAGCCCAATCTCATAAGTCGCCCTGCAAAAGAAATATTCGACCTTTTACACGTCGACTTATGAGATTGGGCTCTAGTTTATACACTTCCAGGTGAATCACAAGAGCATCCCAACGGTGGGTACTAAAAATCTTACGTGGAGTTTTTATTTAGGTCTTTATTTATGGGGTTTTATATATGTGGGAAAATAACAATGTTTTGCTGGTGTACCATTTCCAATTGTGCAGGGTTTTATTTTTATGATTAGTTTTTGGATAAAGAATAAAAATTATTTCTTTTTTCCGATTAGTTTAGAAAATTTATTTGAAAATAATAATTAGAAAAGTTGTTAAATTGATGACATGGAGGTCATTCTCAAGGTCTAAATAAGATTTTCTACAAGACCTTCTTATTTATTTTGACACCCTTTCTTATTCGTAGGACCTACTATTGGAGATGGATTTTGGAAAATGGGAGTATAAAATCCTACATGTCATGAAAAATAAATAACTTCACCCTCTATTGGAGATGCTCTAAACTAATTTGTTCGGACGCATCCGATAAAATTGGAACCATACATAGAAGATCAGCATACCGTGAAAAATGTGAGAATTTTTTTTGGTTTGTCTTTTTCTTTTTGCTTTGGTTCTATTCTGCCATGTGGTACGATAAATGGTCCAATCGTTTTCTTTTTCTCCTTCTGCTTTGGTTCTGCAATGTAGTACTGGCAATTGGTACTTCTATGCTTCTCTTATTAGTTTCAATAAACTAGAAGAGAAAGATCATAGCAACTTCTGATCAGATCTTGCCAGTCGGAAGAATGAGTATATATCCCTTCCAAGTAGGTGAGCGCGCGGTCCTACATTTCCCCCTCGGCACCATGCTTGGCAAGAAGGTTAGCGGTCTTACATTTCATATGCATCCAAGAACGTGCGTGATTTTTTTTTTTTTTGGTGAATAATACCACCAATTTTCTAATATAAGTTTTGTCCACTTAGCTGAATCCAGTTGTATGCAGTCGGGTTTGAAAAAATAATGCAGTCGGGTTTGAAGTTTCAAACATGGCCCAGTTTATAATTTGATTAGAGATGCACTATTCTCAGAATCAATGCTGCATCACTATTTATTTATTTATTTATTTATTTTGATGGAAATCACTAGCTAATATTGTCCCTGGAATTCCAAGATGTTGACTGCCAAGTAGAATTTTCATCAGCTACAATCCGGAGCTAATGGTAGGTAAGTCAAATATATATGCAATTTAAAATCTTGGATATACTGTATCTGACAATCCAAGCAGCACATTTTGAAATATCATCCCTTAATTTTTGTATTGTAATCCCCACCACACCATGTACGAGTCAAACATAATCTCTTCCTCACTCCATTTCACTCACACATTCTCTTCTACGTTATATGCATGCATGTCTATAAATAGAGATACTTGCATTCTATATTGTTCACATCCAAACTTACGTATCTCTCAATCATCACTGATAACTTATCCTTTTGCATTTTGGTTTCCATGGCTGCCATTCATGTTAAGCTTTTCACTTTATTCGCTTTTCTTGCTTTGCTTTTCTCTTCATCCCATGGGCAGTTATCCACAAACTTCTATGCTACAACTTGCCCAAACTTAACCACCGTTGTGCGTGGTGCCATGACCCAAGCCCTTAACTCAGATTCCAGAATAGCTGCCTCCTTGCTTCGCCTATACTTCCACGATTGCTTTGTTAATGTATGTTTAAATTGCATATAGTGAATTCTAATAATTTCGTCAAGTTCATCATTTCACCTTATATGCATGCATGCTGGGTACCACGTATACTCGTATAGTACGTGGTATCGGCAACAAAACATTACTCAACTAAAATCTTAGTTGTACTGTACATGCATATTATTATGGTACTATATATAATTCTAATGGTTGATTAATATTGGTTACTAGGGTTGTGATGCTTCCATCTTGCTGGACGACACAGCAACGTTTACTGGTGAGAAGAACGCAGGACCTAATGCAGGAACAGCACGCGGGTACGAAGTGGTCGACACAATTAAATCACAGGTTGAAGCAAGTTGCAGTGGAGTTGTATCTTGTGCTGATATACTTGCTCTTGCCACTAGAGATGGTGTCGTCTTGGTCAGTACCAATTGTTCTGGTTCATATATATATATAGAGAGATTATTTTCGATTTCAGTTGCCGCTTCTTATGTATACTCCTGCAGAAATGATTGATATGCAACTAAAAAGCACATATCTATAATTTGCAGCAAGGTGGACAGTCATGGACAGTGCCATTAGGAAGAAGAGATGCAAGAACTGCAAGCCAAAGTGCTGCAAACAGCCAGTTACCCGGCCCTTCAAGTACTCTAGCGCAATTAATCACTAGTTTTTCAAACAAGGGGTTTAGTGCTGCAGAAATGACTGCTTTATCGGGTTCTCACACCATAGGCCAAGCTGGTTGTGCAAGTTTCCGAAACCGTATTTACAATCAAGCAAACATTGATCCAGCTTTTGCCACCACCCGCAGGGCAAACTGCCCTTCCACCAGCGGTAGCGGTGATCGGAACTTGGCTCCACTTGATGTCCAAACTCCAATCCGATTTGAGAACGCTTACTTCCAAAACTTGGTGGCTCAGCGAGGGCTACTAAATTCGGACCAAGTCTTATTCAATAATGGATCACAAGATGCATTGGTTCGAACATACAGTCAAAACAATGCTAGATTTCTCGCTGATTTCGCAGCAGCTATGGTTAAGATGGGAAATCTTAGTCCAGCTTCGGTCACCGTCACAGAGATCAGAAGGAATTGCAGAAGGACTAATTAATTAATTAGTCAAATACTGTACTACTATTTATTATCAAATCAATAAGTGGCAGCCACAATTGGGAATTTGGGATGGTAAAACAACACCGCTTAATTTGGGGTCCCCGGAAAGTAATCAGGGACCTCACCAAATTTATACCCACTCTGTTTATGTTAGGGGGTTCCAAAATGTAATGAAAATACTATTTTGTCCTTCACTAGTAATAAAATTTAAAACTCTATTCACCCTTAACCCCAAATCTCCATTTCATTTTCATCTTTTAACAAAAGAAAACGGAATCTCTTCTCCCTCTCTCTCAACTATCTTCTCTTCCATCGACGACACGAAAGAAAAAAAAATTCAGTTACAGTTAAAGGTCGTCAATCCAAAAATCCTAAAGCCTGACGATTTTTCATATACATGTAGAGACTATGAAAAATCGTTAGGATATATGAGGAGGGAGATAACAACCCTAATTCTGGTTTTTTTATTTTTTTTTGCTCTAAATTAGAGTCGTTACCGAAACATAGAAACATATAACGATCCTTTGCGAACGACCCCATTTTAAAGTTAACGACTCTACGTGAAAAGAAAGCAAAAAACGATGCCCATTTAAAAGCTAACGACTCCATGTGAAAAGAAAGCAAAAGACGGTGCCCAAGTAACAAGGGTCGTCAAGAAGAGATTTTGCTACAAAGAGCTCAGAAGCTAACAACCCTCTGTATGTTTTCCATGTGAAATTAACGAGCTAACAACCCTTTGTGCCCAAGTAACAAGCTAACGACCCTTTGTGCCCAAGTAAGAAGCTAACGACCCCATTTTAAAAATTAACGACTCCATGTGAACTTTGAGAGTCGTTAATGTGTAATTTTTTTGGATGACGACCCTTGTTAGAATCGTCGGTGTTCATCATATTTCCATGATGATTTTTCATAATCTGAAAAAGTTGCAGGTTTGGGTCGTCAACGGTGATACAATTAATCGACGACTTTCTAGAATCATTGGGATATACATCCCTCGACACTAACGACTCTTTCTCTAAGTTCTGGCATAGCGTTTATGGATCGACTCTTTCTTCATTTTCAGAATTGGTTTCTTCGTTTTAATCAATGAGATCTTCATTAGCACCCTCATTTTGAGATGACGACATCTCTTTAAAAACTTTTTTTTTTCAAATTTTAATTCTAAAATTTGATTTGAATCTAACCACACTAATTAACTTAACTTAATTGATTATTAACACCAATCATCTAGAGATAATTTAGCTATTAAACTTTTTTTTGGATAAAGGATTACCCCAATTAGGTTTTGATGACCTTTTTTTGTCCTGTAATATGAGGTCCCTAATTATTTTCCGGGACCCCAATTAAGCGGTGCAAAACAAGCCATGCATGTGTCCTTTTCTTAATGCTTCTGCAAATGTAAGTTTTATTTTAAATGCTTCAAGAAAGAAAATACAGCAATTCTGAAGGAGTGTATGAAACAAATGTTTGTGCAAATAGATGTAAGATGCTTATTGTATCACTTTTTATAAGTATAAATATAAAGAATATTTGAGTTCATATATATGAAAATGAAAGACAAAAATATATCCATCGATTTACAAATTTTGCTACAACAAACTACCACTGTCATACAAGCCGTACTGATCCCACCTCATATCTTCTCCTAGTACTGGTACAAATCTTCGAAACCCCACAATCATGTTTTCTTATTATTACCTGTTTAGCTATCTTCTCTGGAAATTGAATGATTTTACTGCGAAAGCAAAAATTGTTGCAAAGAATACACAGAATCCAACCACAACGATACCAGCAATACCCACGTAATCGTGTCTGAATCCAAATTCTTCTCTTAGGAATTGACTTATTGGTACTGAATGAACTCCATCTGAGAGCTTCACTTGTTGATGAACATCACCGTATTGTGATGTCAAAAGACCATATAAAGTCCATGACATTGGGTCTGCCCAGTAATACCATCTCCACCATATTGGAATCCTCTGCGGAAGACAGAACTCAGATACAGATACAAAACTTATGCAAAAAAAATGTCACCATAAAGTATTTTCGTTTCATTACCATGTCAGGAATCATGAATCCGCTGAAGAGGTTCCACAATGTAAAAAATGGAGCAGCAAGAATTGCGGCCACATTATGGTTGGGTGTCACAGCAGTCACCATCATTCCGAAAAATGTAAAGTAAAGTATAGTGAAATACATAAAGAACATGTACCACAAGAACTTTATTAGGTTCCACTGGAATGAGGCCATAGAGTAAAACGTAGCGCTGTAAATAAGTGTCTGGACAAATACGTAAGGAAACTCAATAGCCACCTGGATGCATTAAGTTTTGCAGATTCAGTTAATGTGTTCTGGAAATTTAGAGTAGAGAAACTAAAAGGGGAGTTTGGCTGTGTTCAAAAGGTTAACCTGGGCAAATCCGAATGCGACAGCTGAGTACATTCCTGCAGCTCTCTCGCGATAAGAAACAAACCTCTCAATTGAAAACACAGGTTGAATAGCAGTGCTATTAGTAATTCCGATAAACAGGACTGCTGCATACATTGACCCCATGGCGTTCAAGATATCTTGTTCAGTGTCTCTGTAAATTTGAAATGATGACCCCAGAAAATTAGCGGATATTATGATATTGATGTACTGGAAGTTAAAAGCTGCCACATAGAGAATCTGACATTTGTAAAAATTATTGTTTTGCTTGATCAAGCAAGAATGCATGGTCAACATACTGTATAACTAGCAACTTTATCTGGTTTAAATCCACCCAAGCAACATAATGGTTTCATTTGGAGAAAACAATGTATGCTGTAGAGTAGTCCAAGTAAGCTGTGCCATTATAAAACTTCAGTAAAAACTTCGAATGGGTCCAGCAATAAATACCTTTTAGAACCAAATTTCCAACAAATGGATCCAAACATCAAGGAGATGATAACAGTGTAGAAGAACCGAACTGCGGTGTAATGGGGGTTTCTCCAGTAAGACATATTTTGCGTCCATAAACAAGCAATAAACTGATGAATAAATGTCTTTGAGTATTTAGTAGGAAAGCTTAATTCTTTCGAGTCTCTTCTTGGCTTGCTTAGTCTCTCAACTAAGTCTCTATTATGCCTGGAAAAAGAAAACCGAAAGTTAGGATAATAAGAAAATGAGGAGAACATGGAAAGCCAAATTGCTTTGAAAACAAACTTTTCCACTGATCCACTGAAGGGTAGACATCAAGCTTTGGAGGTCACATATTGTTTCCTCATAGGACTAATAGTACTAAAACAATGAGTTTCATGAAGTGCATCCTAATTTTGTCGAAACTGAATTCACATTCCAGCAGTTTATCTTAAGAGATTTTCTGACTATTTGATTTTTCTGTTTGTATGCCGAAAAAAAAATTAAACAGTAGGCTGGGAAATGTTTACATACTGAAATAATCGAGATTTCTGGTAGACTTCAGCAAAATCAACACCTAAGCGACTTTCTTCTGTCGTGGAAGTAGCCTCAAGCATCCATGCAGCGGGATTCTGACCGGGACTGATTCTGGTTACTCCTACAGCCTAAACATAGAACATACATTCAGCAAAAGGAGATGGTCAAGTGCAAGCACATCCATCGACCACATGAACTGTATACACGTATTCCAAAGAGCATAGCGTACCTCAAAATACTCAACAAGCTTCCAAGAATTAGCACCTAGTGGACCCGCATAAATGAGCCTTCCTCCACGCTTCATAAATAAGAGCTGAAAAATAAAGGAACTTTGGAATCAGATCATGCAAGGGTTCATGATAGACAGTTGTCATAATATTTAATACATGAGCCATCCTCCATGCTTATCTAGTAAATGAAGAAGGAATAGCACTATTCCAATGTATTATGATTGGACTGGGTTCAGATAATAGCACAGAACACATTACACTACTATCCTGACAGAATAGTAGTGAATTATGTAAGTACTAGCCAAAAAATATATAAGATATCTTAGAGGATTCTTCAAAATGAATTGTATAGGAATACCTCATCAAAGGATTCAAAGATTTCAGTACTCGGCTGATGAATTGTGCACACAATTGTCCGCCCAGTATTTACAATGTTCCTCACGGTTCTCATTACTATAGCTGCAGCTCTGGCATCTAATCCTGATGTGGGTTCATCCATAAAAACAATTGAAGGATTGGCTACCAGCTCCACGGCAATCGTCAACCTTTTCCTTTGTTCCGTGGATAACCCATCGATCCCTGGAAGTCCAACCAAGGCCCCACTTAGCGGAGTAAGCTCCACAAGTGACATAACTTCTTCGACAAAAGTCTGCAAAACCACCACTATAAAACTCGTCCCAAAACCAAAACTCACATATACAATGAACCAATATTAGTAATCACCTTTTGTGTCTTGTGATCAACATGAGATGGCAATCGAAGCCAAGCAGAGTAAATAAGTGATTCCTGAACAGTCAAACATGGTGAATGGACATCATTTTGCTCACAATAACCAGAGATTCTTGCGAAAGTTTCCTGGTTTTTTGGATATCCAGAAATGCTGATGGTTCCTTCTATGAGTCCACCAGTTTTTCTGCCAGCTAAAACATCCATTAAGGTGGTTTTACCAGCACCACTTACTCCAACCAGTGCAGTAAGCACCCCTGGGCAGAATGCTCCGGTAACATTATACAACAATTGCAATTTTTCTTCTAATATGCCTTGTTGCCTGAGTTCCTGTAGCAATAAAACTGGATAAGATAAAATGAATAATCAAGGAAGCTCTGCAAAGTAGATGGAAGCTGTAAACATACCAGGGGTACATCTACATAGTAGTTGATATTGTTGAAAGACATGGAAAGTGGTTGAAATGGAAGAACCATTCCTCTTTGATTTTTAAGGTTTCCTGTACCAGTAGAACAGGATAATAGAGTGAGTCGTACTAGAAAAATACGAAGCAAGAGCGAGAGAGAAAAATTTAATACACACCAGATAATGAGCCCGAATGCTCAAGAAATTCTCTTAGTTGAATGATAGATCGTTCTTCCCTCCCTATGATATCCTTGTTCTGGAGTTGCTCTTTAGATACAACTGCGCGTCGCCTCCCCAAAGCTACATATGAATATTGAGAAACATGAATTTATTCGGTAAGTAAAAGTTGACCTCCGTATATTGAACAATAATTCAATTTAAAGATTAAACTTACGTTTCAAATAAGTCAAGAAGAGTGTGAAGAGCAAGTTGAATACTATCGCGTAACCAAGTACAGCACCAGCCCCAATCCAATACCAATAACTCTGGGGAAATAGACTGCGAGCTTTCAGCAACGCCTCACCTAGTTTTATATTAGTCTCCACACTAGCTGCCTGCAGAAGTAAAAAAAAAAAAAGTTTGAATAACACATGGAAAAGGGTTATTTCAAAATTGCCGCTGTATTGTGACTCGACTAAAACTGTGTAGGGTGTATCGAGAAACGGTCCACTGTTAGAAGCGCACATTGAGTATGAAGATTTATTCAAAATTGCACCTACAACAGTGTCTGCCAAAGGAATCAATGCCTAATCAACTAGAGAGAACAATTACAAGCCAAACTTTCTATTTAATTATTTTTCCTTTCGCTTTCCTTGCACCAACTTTAATTGTTGGCTCTCCAGAGAAAAACATGTGATGGTCTAATCAAGTCTAAAGGAATCTAAATAGAAAGTAATAATCAAAAAACAGAAACCAAAAATAAAAAATTCTACTTGAGACCCAAGAACGCGTGCCCATGCATCAGTGTACATAAAACAGACTAAAAGTTACAGTTAAGTGTTAAAAGGGTGTCTAAATATAGCACAAACAAATTGTTTGAATTTATATATATAAAATAGTAGTGAAGAGTATCCGGCAGTGGCAAAGCATGAAAACCCACGCCTACACAAAAGCATTCGTCACAAAATTAATTACCTTATCCCAGGAATGCCCAAGGAATTCATTTACAGAAGCTGCATTTTGAGCATACATCAATGGAGAAAACCAATAACCCCATATCCACCATTTAGGAATGCTATCTGTCACATTAAAGGAAAGATAATGAAAAAAGAGCTACCTTGAAAAATTAACAGTTATGGACAATTATATGCTGATTACCTTTGGAAATAATAAATCCTCCAAGAGCCATAACAACCAACATAGCAAAAGATCCAAAAGTGTTGGCGATAATCATATTACGACCAATGGATGCTATCAAACGAAAAAGTGACAAGGACATCTGGTGCAGAAAGAAAAATAACAGGAACTGACGAGAGAATCTGCAGAGCAATAGTTAAATGACAACACTTCAGTCAGAGCATCACCTAAAATTTTTAACATAGCAGCACAAGCAAAAAGGTTACCTTGTTATTTGTGGATCAAATCCGACAACATAATATGTGACCGCGACCCACATACCAGACTCCAGAACAGAACTAGGAATACTTAAGACCCAAGATGGAAGCGTGTAAACCCATCCTGGATAAAAACGTAACTCCCGATGCTTGTATAGAACGGGAAGTTTCGCAATCAACATAGAAACTTCCGTGAATCCATTGAATAGAATCATTATCATACCAAAGTACAGTGCCCCAAGATATATGCCTCCGTCCTCGAATGTTTGGTGGTGCATTTTTGTGCGGAAGAATACAGTCATTGTAATTATAGCGACAAACAGAAGCTGCGAAGTTACAAATAGTACTCACATATCAGCATTTGCCATGTTTTACAATTTGAGGAGCCTGAGTTCAATTCCCAAGACATGGATCAGTTTGGAAATGTTACCTGTACAAATCTGAAAACATAAATGAATGAATTCCTTTTCATCAGCAGCAGCTGCCAAGAAAAGCTGGTCTTGAGAAGCTCAGACACATTCATACCATAGCTTGAAGTTGAGAGTGCTGCTGGATGGTTCCTACGTTTATCGAATGGAACCAAGAGTTTCTTTGACAAACTTTTACCAACATGGAATGAGCGAAAAGCTTCTGCAAACTTTACCACTGGGATGTACTCGTAAGCACATTCAGGAACTGACCAGTACTGCTCTTGATCTTTCTTAGATATCACCTAGCAATAAAGTTGAAACCAAGCAAACAGAAGACATGAGTTTTTGAGAAGAGAAATCTACAAACGCTCCTACCCCAAAACCAAATATCCATGAACTTACTTCTTGCAAAAAATCAGCCACATTTTTTCTCTCAGGACACTTAAAACCCATGAATGCGAAGAAGTCAAGAGCAGACGCACAGGGTCCCTGGTATACAATTTGCCCTTCACATAAAAGAATAACATCATCAAACAGCTGGTAAGTCTCTGGAGCTGGTTGCAACAGTGAAATAACTGTGGTCCCATCAAGCGCACGGGTTGAATGCCTAAGATACTTTATGATTTGATACGTAGTTGAGCTGTCAAGTCCAGTAGATATTTCATCCATGAATAACACTCTAGCTGGACCAACTAACAATTCACCTGCCAAATGCGTACATCTGCCATGTTCTGTAAGTATTCAAGAAAGAGAACAACAAGAAAATATCAAACTCAACAATTAAAGAATGAAAAAGATGCGTACCAGTAGTAAGACGCTTCTTTTGTCCCCCAGAGATGCCTTTAAGCATTTCATCTCCCACCAACGTGTCAGCACAGATGTCTAATCCTAAAATCTTTGAAAGAAAAAATTTAGTACTTCAAATTAGAAAAACACTTGGATGGAATAGAAGCTATTCTTTCCAAAGACATGCAACTAGAATGGTGAAGATCATCTAAATAAATCCTCAGATCCTGTAATGTTATACCTTCAAAATGTACTCGACTGCAATGCTTGTCTTATCTCCCCCCAAAGCTAATGCCTGGATTAAAAAAAACACATTGAGATGCCTAAGAATATTATGGTTATTTAGCAAAAACAACTCTTCGAAGATGATTTTGACCTTAATGAATATATCGAGATCTTCGTCAGGTTTAATTCCTGCATTCTTCTCTCTTCTAGAGAGTTCCAAGAGCATATCTGTGCAGAGAAAACATTTTTTAGTACAGAGAACTTCTCTATATACAAGAAAGTATCACCATAAGTTTCTTAAGCTTACCATATTTGCTTCCAACACCTTGACAGCGACCGGAAAACTCAAGGGTTTCTCTGACAGTCATCTCGGCAATATGAGAGTCCTCTTGACTAACATAAGCAGAGGTCCTCTGAGGGACAAATTCATTTAGACCATGTCCATTGTATGTAACCTTCCCCGACGTCTTCAAGTAATATGAAAAATGAAGATTTTTTCAGTAGAGAAGCAGGTTGCATAATTCGCTAACTAGTATATATCAATTTCAGCATAAATCTAGAAAGTAATGAGGAGATCAAGTTACCTGTAGACCAGGCCCAAGCCGACCAGCAAGTGCCAAAAGCAATGTCGTCTTTCCAGAACTTGGAGGGCCCAATAATAATGTCAATCTGCAAAAGGAACCAAAAATTAGCATCCATATATTTTGAACTTCCAATTTCGAAGCCAGTTATGCATCAAAACTATACCTGGATGGCTTAATGATCCCACTGATATTATCTAAAATAGATAACTTCGTTCTCTTGCCTGGAACAATCCTCAATTGCCTCAGAAAAGCCTTCAATGATAACATAGTAATAGTCAGTAATCATGTACACACAAATCAAACAACTTCGCTATAAGTCACACACAAGCGTAAACTCCTAAAATCTACCTCTGTTGTGTTAAAAATGAAGTTTGGAATTGTTGGTAATGCTCTACTCCCAACATGAACATAAGCATCGATCTTCAGCTTCTCAAATCGAACCTCAATCTTTGGGAATTTCAAATCTACACTGCAACACCATTAGACAAAAAAACAAACATGTCAGGCATAATAACAAGCAACAATTAGGCTATTATAAATCACCAAAAAATGAGAAATTCAACCAAATTCTTGTAATTCACACCAAAATCATACTTCAAAAATTTTGGTAAGAGTATCAAGATCTAGTAAAAAAAATAAACTATAGTAGAGTAAAAAATATTATCTCTCAGTGAGAAAATCAACAAGCAAAACTCAAAATTCTACTAAAAGACATACAATTAGAGGGGCAAAAAACAAAACAATTTAACAGCACAAGACAAGAACGAGTAGTAACCAATGAAATCGAAGTATTGAAACAATTTCAGACCAAAAATTACTCAGTTTCTCCCATAAAATGAGAAATTCCTTGGAGAAGATGATTAATTTGACAGAAATCAAGACAATTCAATAACAAACAACAACTATCAATAGAGTCTAAGAATGAAGAGAATTACGCGTCGAATCTCTGGCGCATACGACTAAAGAATTGTTGAACATCATCACCAACAGAACTAAACAAACGATCCATAACAAGTTTCTGTTCCTGAAGTTCCAAATCACCAATCTCGATTTCATTAGAAACTCCATCAGCATTCTGAAAAATCCCTCTCCTAACACGATTAAAAGTAGGTAATCTTTCCAAAACAGCCCAGCGAAGTGCTTCCTCATCATCATCTTCCTCATCATCATCATCTTCTCTATACGAAAATGATCTAGTAAATGCTGAACTCCACATTCTGGAAGAAGCAGAAGAAGAAACTGAGAAACCCTAGAGAAATGTGAATGAAGATGAAGAGAGATGTTGTTGAAGTAGAAAAGATAAGGAGTATTTATTGTAGTAAGAATAATGGAGTAGTACATTTTTAGCTCTACTCTGTTTCAAGTTTTTTTGGTTGTTGAGCTTATAGCATTAATGACACTTTCTGGAAATAAACCGTAACTTTTTCTTATTTTTCTCCGTCACGTTTTTGCGTTTTAGGAAAAAATTAGATGAGTTTGGTGATGGGTTTAGGAGTTTGTGATATTTCAGAAAGTTTTAGAGAGATGGAGTTTGATTAAGGGGTTTTGTTCTTTTCATTAGAGGGTTTTAAATTACGGTTGAGAAAGTTAAGGGTTTTAGACTTTTAGTGGAAGATGGTGCTGTAGATTTCAAAAACAGTTGGGGGAGTGAGGGAATTTATTTAAGACATGGCCGTTGTATTTTTTTTTATTTTTTTTTAAAAGGAAGCCAGCTGGGACTGGGAGGGACTCTGTGTTTTCGCCTTCAACATAAACAGACCGTTTTGCCGCATCAACTGTAAAATTGTACTGATTTTGTATCTGATCGACTGAATTATGTAGACTTTTAGTCTTTCGGTTGCTACTTATATTTTTTCAATGTTGTTGGGTTATTAAATTCCACATGACATTGCCAAACTGTCTTTTAACCCTTTTTTTCTTCAAGAAAAACTTATCAAACTTTATATAATTGAAGTGTGATTTTTCTTTGGTACCGGTAGTCCTATGTGGAATGTGGTAACCTAACCTTCTACAAAAGCCTTGTTACTATTGTTACGGCATGTATTGGTTTAATTTGTATTCTTCTTTTGGCTAATTTCAAAGTCAAATAAAATTGGGGAATATTGATAAACTGCCCCACTCTCAATTTCGGTTTAATAAATTGCCTTCCGTTTTTTTCAACTTTTCAAAACTGCCCCACTGTTAACTTCTCGATCTCATTTAGTTTTCCATCCAATTTTTTACTTATTTACTCTTTACTTGTCACGTTTATCTTCTATTTCATTTTTTCAGGTTCGTCGAGCCCGGTTCATGGATTTAGGATTCAGGGTTAGGGGTTTAAGGTTCAGGGTTCAAAGTTCATGGTTCACAATATAGTTCAGGGTTAGGGGTTTAGGATTCATAGTTCAGGCTTCGTTGTTCATGGTTCAGGGTTCATGATTCACGATATAGTTCAGGGTTAGGGGTTTAGGGTTCATGGTTCACGACATAGTTCAGGGGTAAATATGACTTTTTAACAGGTGAGATAACTGCCACCTTGCATTTAACGGGATGAAAATCGTTATTTGAAAAAAACGGGGCAGTTTAGAAAAGTGCAAAAAAGCGGGGGCACTTTTTTTACCCTAATTCAAAAATGGGTCACTTTATCAAAATTCCCATAAAATTGAGAAATTGGATCAATTGACCAAATATTTTTAAAACATGGTTCTAATGGACGAGTAAAAATTAGTATAAGTGAAATGGACACCAAAAAAATATCAAGAATGAATCTGGATTCATCATGACTTAAACTTAAAAAATAGTGAAGGTGAAACTGGATGCATCCTGATGCAAAATTAAAAATGAGAAAAAGTATTTGAAAATGGGTAGGATGAAACTGTTTACATTCTCGTCCATTTAAGCAGTATCAAATTTTACATGTGTTTTTCACCCGGAATGGTCGCTATTGGATTAATTAACCAATTTTGTAAATAATATTTCAAAATTCCACTCTTCATGATTGATGCGAAATTAATAACAAGTTCCGCTAAATTAAATAACTATCTTACTCTCTATATTTTTACAAATAAAAGGATTTATATTGTGCGGATTGGGACTCGTTGAGTCGTCACATAAAACTAAATCTAAATTTAATTTTGTGCGCACTTATTTATGTAACCCTTGCGATTTGATGTTTTGGTTTGGTTCCACTGTTATATAGTGAGGCATGTTAAGAATCTTGTCCCATAACATATAATTCTAAGAACAAAAATGATAATGAATCGCCATAAAAACCGTATAAAAAATCGCATATTCATGTGGATGGACCTAAAAGCTTTTTCTTTTTTAATAAATAAAATAAAAAAGAAAAGATTTTTGGGACCCAAAAACCTCACCCCTATAAATATCCGACAACAAAGCTCATAATTTGTGAGTAACCGGGTTTTTTAGTTGGTTTCTATAGCGATCTGCTAAGAATCTTTGTTCTAAGAATTAAATCAAATGATGAAATTGAAATGTTACCGATAAACTTTATGTCCAGTCCTTATTGAGGCAATCAATCTATGCCGAGATTCAAGGTGGAGTTATCAACGGAAATGTTCTCCAATTCTTAAAGCAAAGGCTATGGGTAGTCTCCAAATGGAGACTAACTCTTTCATATGAAAGACTAGTCATCCATATGAACGAGTGAAGCTACTGTGGACAAATACAAAAAAAGACACTACACGGGAGACAGTCTCACGTTTAGTAAAAAAAGATTGGATTTTGGACCAGACAGGGGACTGTCCCCCGTCCAAAAAAGAAAAAAAAAATCTTCTTAGACGGGGGACAATCCCCCGTCAAACAAAAAAACCAAGAAAAAAAGCTTCATAGAAGGGGGATAGTCCCCCGTCAAAATACAAAAACGAAAAAAAAAAGTTTTTAACGGGGGACTGTCCCCCGTTTTGTACTAAAAGTTCTTTTTTCTTGACGGGGATAGTCCCCCATCTAGTGTGAAACTCCCAACCACTCGTTCATCTGAACGAGTGTCTGGAAGGATTTGAGGGAAAAGTGGGGTAAAAACTATCCTACCCATAGTAGCCTCTAATTAGACAAAATTAATAGTCACTTTTTTAAAATGAAAGGGTTTCGCTACCCATAGGATTTGTTCTTAGTAGCAGCTTAACCAAACTGTCCAAATTTCCCATTTGAATTGAAATTAGAGGATCTAACAAATCTACTAATATGAAAATAGCCTCTCGTAAATGTCATTTCATAGAAGACTGCCTTCATGGACAGATTCCGTTAAATGTTCTTATTTCATCATGATTACTAGGATAGACCCTAGAAATGGATTCTTCAATCAGTTTGCACTCCCAAGACTAGGTATCTTTGCCATTTATAGCCATTGTTCCAAAAGCATTTTCAATACGTGTACTACACTCCTTCACCAGCTTTCTTTTCTTTTCTTTTTCTTGGATGGGTACAATCCTACTGCACTTTTAAACAGGTCCTTACAAAAACAAGAAACAAAATCAAAATTCAGACAGATTACCTATCCTATATGCAACACATCACGGTGGTTCAAAAAGAGGCCGAAAGTGTACGCTTATGTAGGTCAGCTGGTAGATCATCATACACAGGTTTAGATTTGGTAGAATCATGCATTCAAGACAAAACTGATAAATCAGTTATGCAGCTATCCTCTTGAGTCTTGAGCAGTGACATCGGCATGAACCTACCTTTTCCTCGAGATTTTTACTATTGGGTAAGAATTAGGTGTGACCAAAAGATACGAGTGCTTTTTAGCATGTATAAGTACCGTACCGTGTTTTGATATCATATCAGTTCTCTCTGACACCAATACGGCAGGGTGGAATTGACGATACTGACCGATGCCGGCAAAAGATTGTCTACAAGTTTGTATATATTAGATGCCTAAATACATTTTATGTGCAATAAATAATTGAATAAAACTGACTGGACTATCAAAATGCATTATAATTGTGCATCACGCCAGTATAATGTTGGCCAAGAAATAAAATACACCATCATGGTGCATTGCCCAAGTTGGATGTTGGAACTAAAATGCAGCATCATGTGAGTTTTGCATGTTGAGCATTGGGCTAGAATTAGATATGCATTGATATGGTGCATTTTGCAAGTTGATTATTGGGCTCAAAGTAGTTAACATCGTGTATCGATATTGTATCATCGGGTCTGATACACTTATACAAAAGATTATATCAGTTTTTCTTGGTGATGCATCATCAAGACTAGAAGTTTAAATATTTGAGAGCAAAAAAAAAATGATGCCATATGATGAATGAGTTTTCGATCAAAATCTTCGCAATACAACTTTAATCTCATTCCATTTTCTATTTCTAATAATCCCCCCATAATTTTCACTATCGTCTCAGCAAATTTCAACCCACCTTGGAACTAGCTTGCTGCTGGAAATTACTTTCTTACACTTAATATCAACCCTATTCGTTGATATAGACGCACAAGATTCACGGTTGGCAAGGTTCTCTTGCATGGGTAGGACAATAAGGCGAAGGACATTAAAGAGTATAAAACTTGTAATCTTCCCACAAGACAAGTGGTTTCCCTTCACTTTTATATTGCTAATTGATTTACTTAAATTGAGTCTGAAGCTCTGATCGATCTTTTTATTTGTTTTTAACTTTTAAGCTACACTTTTTAACGTAAATTCGAAGATTCATTTCAATTATAGATTTTCTTTCTTTTTTTCTTATATAGTTCGTTGAGGATATGTCGTGATTTCGACTCCAAATGGTGTTTTGTATTATGAAGGCCATTGAATCGAAAATAGGTGGTCAGGTAGTCGATTATTTTTATTAACCACCACCCTTTAATTCCTAGATTTTTCTTCTTAATATCCGAAATGAAAAGAACTAAGAAATGTTTTTGCATTGCCCATTAAATTTTGATCTTTGTAAGAAAAAATCAAAACTAATAACCCTAACTAAAGGAATCCATTAAAGGGTAAAGAACCTTATAGAAATACCCTAGGCTATCAAAATATGGAACTTCTAGAAGGGAAAATTTGAAGAAAACATCAAATGAAGAACAACTAATATTTACTACTCCTTCAGATGACCCGGTCGTTGCTATTAAACTGGATTGATGAGGTTGAAGATAAAGGTGTCAATAATAATGAACTCTCATTGATAAATCTTGAGAAGAAAGAGAAAGGAAAATGGAGAACAATAACTATTTCGAGGATAAGAAACTCATTAAGAAAAATGAAATAGCATGGAAATTTCTTTACTAATTGGATTGGGTTTTCAGGGGTGTGGAAGAAGAAGATGATTAAGAAGAAGGGTTCTGTTTACAAATTTTTATTTTACAAAATTGTCCTTACCATATTATAAGTATATCGGTGAAATCGATATATATCGATTTTGTACCAGCCAACATAAGAATTTTTATTGTTCAATCCTTGTATCGCTAATATTTTTATCGATTGTTCTTAATATAAGGTTTTTTCTGATACACGATAAAAACTGATAATATCAGCCAATACAACCGATATTAACTACCCTCATAATTAAATATGCATCACAACGGTGCATTACTCGTAATTCATTGAGAAGCAGGGGGCTTGATGTATGACCATATACTCTTAGTTTCTCTATATGTAGAAATATTAACAAGACATATATAGGGAAGGGGTGTTGGTTGAAAGTGCATTAAGCGAAGATGCGTCCTTAAGTTACAAAAACTTGGCCGGTAAAGCATGTATCACATGAAAACATCATTATACCGTGTTGATTACTTGAGAGAGCTTCATGATACATAGTGAAAAAGCGGGGGTCTAACAACACCACCCAATATTTCGCTTAGCAATCTGTATGGACAAACTTGAATATACTTTTAAGAGAATCAAAAAGACTCAATCAATTAAAAGTATATCAACGAGTTTATATGTCTCTCTTGATTTGATTTACTCAAGCAAGAACTGCGTGTTCTAATCAAATGCAAGGAATAACTTGGATGGTACCAAAGACCAATATCCAAGGATCAATCAATGACAATCAACAACCAAAGGTTGGATTACTCTAATTGATGATCTAATGCACAACCTGTATTATTTCAATTATAAAGATAAAACAATATAATGCAGAAATTGAAATAACACAGACACCAAAAAATTTGTTAACTAGGAAACCGCAAATGCAGGAAAACCTCGGCACCTAGTCCAGATTGAACACACACTGTATTAAGCCGTTACAGACACTAGCCTACTCCAATCTAACTTCGGACTGGACTGTAGTTGAACCCTAATCAGTCTCCCGCTGATCCAAGGTACAGTTGTACTCCCTACGCCTCTGATCCCTGCAGGATACTGCACACTTGATTCCCTTAGCTGATCTCACCCACAACTAAGAGTTGCTACGACCCAAAGTCGAAGACTTGACAATAAACAAATCTATCTCACACAGACAAGTCTATCAAAGGATCAATCTGTCTCCCACAGATAAATCCTAAAAGGTTTTGTTCCGTATTTTGATAATAATCAAGGTGAACATGAACCAATTGATAATCCGGTCTTATATTACCGAAGAACAACCTAGAATATTAATCGTATGGTAGCGAAACAAGATGTTGCGGAATCACAAACAATGAGACGAAGATGTTTGTGATTACTTTTTATATCTTGCCTATCGGAGATATCAATCTCAAGCGAATCAATCTGATTGTACGCGTACGATAAAAGATTCAAGATCAGATCACACAACTACGATAAAAGTAGTATCGGTATGGCTTCACAATCCCAATGAAGTCTTTAAGTCGTTAACCTGGTTTTAGAAGAAGAAAACCAAAGGTTAAAGGAGAACCGACTCTAGCACGCAAACTAGTATCACATGTAAGGTGTGGCGATTAGTTTTGCACAGATAATAGAGTTCCCCTTATATAGTCTTTCAAATCAGGGTTTGCAATTAAGTTACCTTGATAATCAATATCCACCGTTAGATGAAAACCTGATTTAGATTCAAGCTAATATTTCTCAACTGTTAGATCGAAAACTTAGCTTGTTACACACACTTGACAATGCACGCTTCTAGGTTTGTTAACCGTACCCAAACGTATGCACTTGTTGGTTCAACAATAGTTAACCAAAAGGTTAGCCATATGAGAATTTCATATCAACCACGTTCTTCTTCGCCATAACTAGTTCAAATGACTTTAAATGAAGTAGTTAGAGAGTTGTTCAATTGCAAGGAAATCTCATGTACTACACAAGACACAATTGAAGCAAAGATGATTTGATTCACTTGAATCGGTTCATGAACTTTTATAGCCACGGTTTGCAAACTGCATTCCTTAGTCTTTTTAAGTTTAAGTTTAGAAATCATATTCAGATATATAATCTTCTCAAGTTCGCAGACTAGGTTCGCGGACTTAAGTTACCGGGCAGAGTTTACAGACTCCAACAGAAATTCTCTGGTATGAGAAATTCGCCGGTTCGCGGACTGCGTTTCACGCAGGTAGTTTGTCAACTCCAGCATAATTCTCGGGTTTGAGAACTTCGGAAGTTCGCGGACTGAGTTCGCCATTCTTCCGGTTCTCTTGATCAACAAAGTTCGCAAACTTTGGTTCAAGAATAGGACTTATGCATAAATGTGTTTCCACAACAATGCTTATGTCCACCATTGGTTATGTAATGTAAATTCTCATTTCAATCATTGAAACATTCTTAGAGGACGTTATAGAGTTGTTACACCATTTCTTGTCAAAGAAATTTTCAAGATGATTGAAACATATCATGACTTTTGTCACATGGTAAAGATAAACTTGGATAAAGCGAAAAGCTTACCAACTCATATTTCGATATATAGACAGGCGAGGTATACTCGGCTCGAAATACCAAATATGTATAATCAAAGTCTATATATATATATATATATAGCATACGACTTCTTGTCTCAAAGAGTAGGAGATAGAGTAGATAGACTTTTGAGTGATAGATAAGTTCAAGTCTTCACATACCTTTTTGTCGAGAAGTTCCACCGGTTCCTTGAGTAGTTCTTCTACTTGTATGATGGATCGCCATAAAGTCCTTGAGCTCAACTACACTTTCTATCCTAGTCCGGGACTTAGCTATAATAGACTAGAAATCAAGACTTGTAGTTTTTATCACTAACATTGATAAACATGCTTGAGATAGCAACGCATGCGAGTTCGACCAAACAATGCTCTAACAATCTCCCCCTTTGTCAATTTTAGTGACAAAACTATCAATACATATGGAATATAAAAAAGATAAAGAAACTTTAGTATCTCCTATTCCACATGTCTAATCTTCAACATTCCTCGAAATCTTCGTCACTTCCAAGTACTCCAATGATCCCAAAGGTTGTAAGTTTAGCATAACCGCTGTTGAAGATCCGTAGCTATAACAATGAGAAAACATAGTTCTCGATCATTGTTATACAGTGTCATAGTATTATTACACAACGTCAAGGTTCAATTGTATCACAACTTCAACAATAATACCAATGGTGATATGTATCACTCCCCCTTAGTCAATACTCCATCTCACATGGAAACCACTCCCCCCTTACACAGTGATCCGAAAACCATATGTACTTGTAGTGTGAACTACATATTAATTCTCCCCCTTTTTGTCAATAAAATTGGCAAAGGTACAAGAACGGGATCATAATGAAATTTCCGAGAGAGACATTTCATGACAAAAGGAAAAACACATACCAACTAATTTATATGCAATCATAAAGCCGAAGCTAAATGCATTCATCAAGGAGTTTAAATATGCAAGATAACCCCTCTAAAATTCCACAGCCGCACACCCCTCAAGATATGACCATTAAGCACAAGTTCAAAAGAACTCTCCCCTATTTGATGTCATTCCGGAAGGAACAACAAGAGCGACCTTAATTTCAAAAGAAAATAAGGATTTTATTGGACACAACAAATCACATACAAGTATGAATTTGAAACCAAAAACTCAATTAAATTAACCACAAAAGAATTCATGATTAATTTAACCGGTAATGCTCAACACAGGTGAACTTATGGAGACTCAAAAATACTCAATTAGATTAATTACAAGAGAGCCCATAATTAATCTAATCGGAATACACAACCAAACTAATCACAAAAGAGTAATCAATTTAATCGTTCATGCTCGACATAAGAAAACTCACGGAGCAACAACTAAATAACCAAACAAGATGATTAATTTAGTTGAATATGCTCGACATAAAGTACTTTACGGAACAACAACAAAGCTAGTCATGAAAATAATCAACTTAGTTGTTTAGTGCTCAACATAAGACACATTACGGAGCCTCACAGTAATACATAAAACATGGATCCGTGAAGATCAATACTGTGGAATATACAAGGATTCATTTTATCTTACATCACTATTTGCATAACGATAATTAACAAACATAATCCTTGTTCACAAAAGATTTTAACCTGCCTTCCATCAAGAATTGACAATATAGGCTTAACTTTTGTATTTGTCAAAAGTCCATTCATCCTTTTATCAATAAGTGAATATCGACAATGAACGGTTTTACTTTTGACAAAGTATGGGACAAACAAAGTTCACGGACGTAAACACACATATCCCATAACATATTGCAATATAAAAAATCATAAGGATTAATACTGCAAAGATCATCTTCCAAATAAATTTAGAATTTAAATCAATAAATCTAAAAACATGAAGATGAAATCTTTGGACATAGCTATGTGTAATCACAATAATAGCTATTCCAAACTCTAGTAATCCTTCTCAAAAGAAGAATAAATTCTCATAAGAAGTTTCCTAGGCATCAGGACAAACTTGTAATGCACATATAAGATGATTTGTCCTTTGAGGGTAGAATCAATCTTTTTCGCCCGAATTTACACCAAGAATAGATATCAAAGGCGTATAAACATATTTTCTTAACAAAGAAGAACATACAAAGTCATTAACGACCATGCACTACAATTCACATAAGATGATTATGAACATTCAAGAATCCCATAATAATGCATACTACAGCCTGTTCTTCAACTTCCTTCTTTGTGATTCACCAACAACATTCTTCTAAAAGCTAAAATTATCTTAGAAGAGCATTACTCAAAGAATACAAGTGCCAAGTCCAAGAGAAGTGGAACAAGTGCAATGGAACTGAGCAAAACACTCAAAAACAAGATACGGGGAAAATACCAATCTTAACTCATCCAAATACAATGATTCTCATACATATTTTGAATAGAATTCAAATAGGAATAGAATGCAAAAAGAATGAGGTTATTCCGAGTTCGGACGAAGAAGTTACGGCCAAAACAAGTTTACCGAATATCGACGTCAAATATGCATACGGGTTTGCAAACGAATTTTCAAGTCTGCGAACTTAAACCCCTGGATTTTGATTTTAAAAGATGTTATGCATACCTGGTAGGTGTACCATGAAGTCCAAACATCCCGAACTACTATTTTCAAACCTAAACGTTTAAGAACCTTAAACACATATCAAGTTAGGTAGAAAAGAACGATAAGAAAGGTACGTGAATCATTATAAGTTCTCTAAACAAATAAAATCACAAATATTTCTCAAGTTTATAGACATACCTTTTTAGATGGATCCAATTAAATTCTACAGCCTTACCGAACATAATCTGTGCGCCCTAATTTTCGTGCTTCCCTCGTCCTATACATAGCATAGCATTCCTTGGTGAGGATGCACTTACAACAAAATCAAGTTGTGTTGGGGTGAACAATTTCTTGTTCACCACAATTGACCTTTGGATTATCATGAAAGGGATCACTTTTATAGCCTTTCACATCCAATTCCATTTTTCCAAAAAACTTGTTAAGTTCCAACATCATGGATACTGCCTTCTCCATAGTCATGGAATTTTCTGGAAGATCATTCCTTTTCACACTCGGAGCATCATTAGATTTCTTTGGTACCCACTTATGAATGCGTTTAGGAACAACCGGAACCTTCTTCCCATTACTCTCTTCAAGATTTCTCGGAAGAGAATTGGATTGACTATTCTATTGCAAGTTTGTGTTTCTCCAATTAGGAGCATCAGATCTTGTCTTCGTCTTTACGAAGTTATCCTTTTGATAACCATTACCATTGTGAAAAGGCTTCGTATAACATTTATAGGAAAATCTAGGTTTATCACAGCAACATTCCTTTGCCCAAAGGTTGGAAAGTTACAACCTGTAATGTTAAGGGGATTAGCCTTAGCATATGATCTTGGTTTCACAACTTCTTGTGATGCCCAAACAAGAATATCATGAAGTTTCTTATTCCTTATACGAAAACGACATCTCCTTTCCAGGTGGCCTTATAAGGAATGTTCTTACCTCGATCTGTATGTGCTGACTTTGGAGGTTAATATTCTTTGCTCTTTCGAACCTTAATTACCGGTGAAGGTATTTCACTTTTTCCATCAGTGGAAACCTTTTGTTGAGAAGAATCACTAGCCTTGACAAATTTTACCTCTTTGCTAATACTTGGAGCATCTATTCTTATAGCCCAATCCTCGTGTATCACGATGATTTTTACTTGCTCCTAGCATAGTGGTTAAGTTGCTTGAACTAGTATTGAACTTTTTCAAGTCATCTTCCAACATCTTGATTTTATCAAGAGCAGCAGCTAAATCAGCCTCAATGCGTTTTTCTCGAGCGAGACAAGCACTTTCTCTATCATCAAAACTAATTTGTTGAGAGTTAAACCTTGCTTCAGATTCTGCAAGTTTCTCTTCAAAAAAAAGTACTTTTGATAAATATTATCACATTCAAGTGACTTCATACATAGGTTTTCCTCAGAATCCTTGAGGATCGATTTGTTAGAACGATTCGAAAAATAAACACCTGCGTAACATCTTCTCAATTTCTTCTTTTCTCGACAAAGAGGAGTCAGAAGAGGTGAGACATGACAAGTTGTAATCTTCTTCATCTTCCACGAATCCAAAAACTTAACATACTCTGAGACTTCCTCATCAACATTTCTATCAATATCTGAATCACCTTCATCAGAAAGTTCATCCAACTGTTCTTCTAGGAGAGTTTCCCAATCAACAGATTTTACATCAAGAGAATGTTTAGATATTGACTTATATATGACAGTTCTCCCAGGTGAATCCAAGCTATTAGAATCATCTGGTAATTTCTGAACTGGTACGTTATTAGAGATAGACTCGTCCATAATCAGATCACTACAAACACAGACTTATAAGGTCTTTAACGTGTTTGCCTGCTCTGATACCAATTCAAATAGCGGGGGTCTAACAACACCACCCAATATTTCGCTTAGCAATCTGTATGGAAAAACTCGAATATACTTTTAAGAGAATCAACAAGACTCAATCAATTATAAGTATACCAACGAGTTTATATCTTTCTCTTGATTTGATTTACTCAAGCAGGAACTGCGAGTTCTAATCAAATGCAAGGAATAACTTGGATGGTACCAAAGACCAATATCCAAGTATCAATCAATGACAATCAACAACCAAAGGTTGGATTACTCTAATTGATGATCTAACGCACAACCTGTATTATTTCAATTATAAAGATAAAACAATATAATGCAGAAATTGAAGCAACACAGACACCAGAAATTTTGTTAAAGAGGAAACCGCAAATGCAGAAAAACCCCGGGACCTAGTCCAGATTGAACACACACTGTATTAAGTCGCTACGGACACTAGCCTACTCTAAGCTAACTTCGGACTGGACTGTAGTTGAACCCCAATCAGTCTCCCACTGATCTAAGGTACATTTGTACTCGCTACGTCTATGATCCCAGCAGGATACTGCGCACTTGATTCTCTTAGCTGATCTCACCCACAACTAAGAGTTGCTACGACCCAAAGTCGAAGACTTGACAATAAACAAATCTGTCTCACATAGACAAGTCTATAAAAGGATTAATCTGTCTCCCATAGATAAACCCTAAAAGGTTTTGTTCCGTCTTTTGATAATAATCAAGGTGAACAGGAATCAATTGATAATACGGTCTTATATTACCGACGAACATCCTAGATTTATCAATCACCTCACAACAATCTTAATCGTATGGTAGCTAAACAAGATGTTGCGGAATCACAAACAATGAGACGAAGATGTTTGTGATTACTTTTTATATCTTGCCTATCGGAGATATCAATCTCAAACCAATCAATCTGATTGTACTCGTACGATAGAAGATGCAAGATCAGAACACACAACTACGATAAAAGTAGTACCGGTCTGGCTTCACAATCCCAATGAAGTCTTTAAGTCGTTAACTTGATTTTAGAAGAAGAAAACCAAAGGTTAAAGGAGAACCGACTCTAGCACGCAAACTAGTATCACACTGAGATGTGGGGATTAGTTTTGCACAGATACTAGAGTTCCCCTTATATAGTCTTTCAAATCAGAGTTTGCAATTAAGTTACCCTGGTAACAAATCAATCAATATCCACCGTTAGATGAAAACCTGATTTATATTCAAGCTAATATTTCTCAACTGTTAGATCGAAAACTTATCTTGTTACACACACTTGACAGTGCACGCTTCTAGGTTTGTTAACCATACCCAAACGTATGCACTTGTTGGTTCAATAATAGTTAACCAAAAGGTTAGCCATATGAGCATTTCATATCAACCACGTTCTTCTTCACCATAACTAGTTCAAATGACTTCAAATGAACTAGTTAGAGAGTTATTCAATTGCAAGGAAATATCATGTACTACTGTTTGAGGGTGAAAACGGTTTCTGCTGATTTTGGTAATTTCGGATGTGTGGGTGAGAAACGAATTTAAACCCTAAACAATGTACTGCAAGGGAGTACTTTATATTCGAGAGATCAATCTGTACAAATCCGGCCTAAACCAAGAAATGGACGTTCCAGACTTTCTTCGGTCACAAAGTGAAGGAGAAGGGTTGGTTTTGGGGAGGGAAGCGAAGAAAGTGTTGAGACCATAATAGTTGATTCTGGAAGAGTAGTTGTTTCACGACTTGTATCAAAAAGTGGGAAGCTAACATATGGAAAGCTAGCAAATGTTTTCTGAGTGTTGTATCCTCCAGACCTGAACTTGTTGTTCGGTGGAAATAGGTAATGCCTATTTATACAAGTCGAAGTGAAACGTACTCTGGTCTCATTAAGAAATGGAAAACGGATGAGTAAATGGGAGGAGGTGGTAACCGGTAACACTTGGAATTGATGTTCCATAAAAGAAAGCGTTTCACCATTACTCCATGTATTTACTAACCGCCTCATCCTTATGAAACTTTCTTATAACAAGCGTAGTGTACGCCGCATGCTTTAAACCGCCAAACCAATACCCAATGAGCATCCCCCAGTTTTTGACATGTGTTGATGTCTTGAGTGTTTTCATGGAAAACATGTAGCATGTTGTTATTGTCTGGCAAGTTGAGCTTAGGAGACTTGCCGGATCGGTGGTGACCTTCAATGGTCGAGATTTTTCATCTTAAGATGAAGGTAGCCGTTGATTATTGCAACCTTTCGTTTGGTAGCCAGTGGCATGAAAGTATGATCAGTATGGCTTTAATATGGCCCAGATTAGGCGCGGCCAAAAGTTAGGGTTTTTGATTTGTTTAGGCGCGACCAAACTAGGGCCAAAGGTTGCCATGTGTTAGCTGGTAACCTTGGACGGCTAAGATCTGCATCTTAGATGAAAAAGTGGTTGTTGATTGTTGCAGGCCTTCGTTTTGGTAGCTGCATAGGGAAGGCCGGCATGGTATGGCACGGCAAGGTGGTTGGCATGGCATTCCTTGGCGCGGTTTGGCGTGGACAAAACTAGGGTTTTGGGTCAAAGGTTACCGTGCGTTGTTTGGCTACCTTGGACGGCTAGGATTTGAATCTAGGATGGAAGGGTGGGCGTTGATCGTCGCACGCCTTCGTTTTGGTAGCCGCATGGGGAAGGCCGGCATGGTATGGCGCGGCAAGGTGGTTGGCATGCCATTAGCACATGTGGCATGGCATGCCTTGGCGCGGTTTGGCATGGCCAAAACTAGGATTTTGGGCCAAAGGCTACCATGCGCTGTTTGGCGACCTTGGACGGCTAGGATTTGCATCCAGTATGGAAGGTTCTCCATTGATCGTCGCACACCTTTGTTTTGGTAGCCGCATGGGGAAGGCCGGCATGGTATGGCGCAACAGTTGGCATGTCATTGGCACATGTGGCATGGCATGCCTTGGCGCGGTTTGGCGTGGCCAAAACTAGGGTTTTGGGCCAAAGGTTACCATGCGTTGTTTGGCGACCTTGGAAGGCTAGGATTTTCATCTAGGATGGAAGGGTGGTCGTTGATCGTCGCACGCCTTCGTTTTGGTAGTCGCATAGGGAAGCCGGCATGGTGGTGCCAAGGACAATGGAGCGGATGGTTTGGCATAGTGGGGCCAAGGGTTTGGTGTGAACGGCTTGGCATGGTGGGGCCAAGGAAAGGTAGTGTTGGCTTGGCATGGTGGGGCCAAGGGTTTGGCATGCCATTGGCGCATGGTGCAGCTAGCATGGTTGGGGCCAAGGCAAGGTGCGGTTGGCTTGGCATGGTGGGGCCAAGGGTTTGGCATGCCATTGGCGCATGGTGCGGCTAGCATGGTTGGCGCGGTAGACGTGGATGGCATGGTTTTCCATTGGCACAGTGGTGCGGCTGGTTGGCATGCCTTGGCGCGGAGATGTGGCTGGCATGATTTGCCATTGGCAGAGTGGTGCGGCTGGCATGGTTGGCATTCCTTGGCGCGGAGATGTGGATGGCATGGTTTTCCATTGGCACAGTGGTGCGGCTAGCATGATTGGCATGCCTTGGCGCAGAGATGTGGCTGACTTAGTTTTCCATTGGCACAGTGGTGCGGCTGTCATGGTTGGCATGCCTTGGCGCGGTAGCATGAGAATTAGGGTTTGGCATAGATAATGTTGGCAAATGTTAAGTGTTCTATCGTGGAACATGACACATAAAAAAAAGGTACCCTGGTAATTCTTACGTAGGCATGCTGATCGATTCAATAAATGTGTTAATGGTCATAGTGACGTCATGTCAGTTGTACGGTTTTACGATTTTAACCCTAAGCTAAAAACCACCATCAACATTAAGCCCCCTTCTTAGCTCGGAACATGAGCATTGTTGCGAGGTAAGCATAAGATGGTGACGGGCAAGGAAAAAAATCGAAAATACAAGTCATGTAAAGATGGTCAGGAAGGTCCGACTAACCTTTTAGAGAGGTAAGAAGAGTCCATGATCCTCGTGTTTGGCGGCCTTGCGTAGATTCCATTAGTGGTGTAGACCGTGAAGTGGTGAGATGAAGGTCGTCGGCTTAGTGTGGCTATGCATCACCTTGGATGGGTTAGGGAATATCATGACGCTGGCTTGGCGAGTTGTCGGTGTTGGTGCTGCAAGTCATGGCGCGGACGGCTTGGCATGGTGGGGCCAAGGCAATGGCGCAGTTTGGTGAGGCAAAGCATGCGCGGACGGCTTGGCATATGGGGCCAAGACATGGCGCGGTCCTTGAGAGGCAAGCATGGCAGACGGCTTGGCGTGGTGGGGCCAAGGCAATGGCGCGGACGGTCTTGGCATGGTGATTGGTCTTCGCGGGCCCGGTTGCCTCTTTTCCTTACTTGACTCAAATAGGAAGTCATTTCCTTATTCAAACTCCCAAGTATTACGCCTATAAAAGGAGGGTCGGCCTCTCCTTTTACTTCACACCTATATTTTTTTTTATTCTGGCCATGTGGTAACAGTAAAGCGGACGAGCGAATCCCAGGTATGTCTTCCAACACTTCCTCTTTAACTTGCTTTTCTTGTTTTTTTTTTGTGTTAGTGCAAACCCTAGCTGTAGGCGTACCTTTTCATGAACTTGTAGAAATGTTGTCCTTCTGCGTTGGTATGAATCCTAGCCGTAGGTATGCTTTGCATGAACTTATAGTAACATTTAGGCGTGAATACCGTAGTGATGTTGGACGCCTCAATTACCGTGCAAAGTAGGAATGCATTGATGTGTTTTCAAAGTTGTTGTAGTAATAAGATTCGTTCAAGACTTGTGAGAGCAGATTTCAGACTTAATTTTAAATAAAAGTATAGGAAACTTAAGTAAAAGTGATATGAAAAATATGGAGAAAACTGGGACTATGGATTCCACTAATTACCAATATCAAAGTGATTTATATTCTCTAATTATAATTATGCAAATCCTTCATTCAAACTGATTCTAAATATTGCAAAAGTTGATTTTTTTAGAAATAACAATTGTAAATCGAAAGTATGGGACATCAAAACCCTAGGCTAGCATGCTCCATTAATTTAAATAACAATTGTTTAACAAAAACCATTTTTTTAAATTTATTTATCAAGGAAAATAATCATATAATAATTGCATAAATTAAATAAAATAGAGATTACCACATTTTATTGGCGAAATAGCTTCCTCCGTCGCCCCAGAGGATGGGTTTAGCTCATCATTTTATAAAATTGATCAAAGTATTGATTCATGCTCAAAATTTGTTCACAAAGATGAAATGGAGAGAAAATAATGAAAAATCGGGTGTTTGCAACGTTTATAATTGTTGCAAAACACTGTTATAAAGAACGATAGAAAAGAACTGCTGTTGTTGTATCTCTGTGACCCTCGTGTGTTTGTCGTTGTCACTATTGATAAACGACTTCCTTTGGTGGTCTTTTGTTCTTCGTGTTCTTCCTAGCAGCAGCAGAAAAGTTTTCTCTGCAACACGATCAATCTCCTTTGTTGTTACTCTAAACTCTCCCAAACTCTCCAGAGCGCTTGATGTGTTTTCAAAGTTGTTGTAGATAGTGATAAAAGAGTTGTTTGAAGACTTGTGAAGGCAGTGAATTTTAGACTTAATAAATATTTAAAAACAAAGAAAACTTATTACAAAATTGACTTCAAGATATTAGAAAACAACCAAGACACTGATTTCACTACTACACATGAATAAATTATGGTAAACAATCCAAAACTCTAATTATATTTTAAGACTCTTATTTCTTAATTCACAAATAATCTGGAAAATTCTCGAAAATTAATTGTACCCCTAAGCATAGATATCTAAACAAAGCATAACCTATCTAATTGAATCACAACTAATGAAGAAATTTTTTGCAAACAATTAAAAACTCTGCAAAAGAAGTGATTGAGTGAATTATAAATTATAAATTAGAGAAAATAAATGATTACCAATTATTCATGCGTAAATAGCTTCCTCACCCACAACTAAGAGTTGCTACGACCCAAAGTCGAAGACTTGACAATAAACAAATCTGTCTCACACAGACAAGTCTATAAAAGGATCAATCTGTCTCCCATAGATAAACCCTAAAAGGTTTTGTTCCGTCTTTTGATAATAATCAAGGTGAACAAGAATCAATTGATAATACGGTCTTATATTACCGATGAACATCCTAGATTTATCAATCACCTCACAACAATCTTAATCGTATGGTAGCTAAACAAGATGTTGCGGAATCACAAACAATGAGACGAAGATGTTTGTGATTACTTTTTATATCTTTCCTATCGGAGATATCAATCTCAAACCAATCAATATGATTGTACTCGTACGATAGAAGATGCAAGATCAGATCACACAACTACGATAAAAGTATTACCGGTCTGGCTTCACAACCCCAATGAAGTCTTTAAGTCGTTAACTTGATTTTAGAAGAAGAAAACCAAAGGTTAAAGGAGAACCGACTCTAGCACGCAAACTAGTATCACACTGAGATGTGGGGATTAGTTTTGCACAGATACTAGAGTTCCCCTTATATAGTCTTTCAAATCAGAGTTTGCAATTAAGTTACCCTGGTAACAAATCAATCAATATCCACCGTTAGATGAAAACCTGATTTATATTCAAGATAATATTTCTCAACTGTTAGATCGAAAACTTATCTTGTTACACACACTTGACAATGCACGCTTCTAGGTTTGTTAACCATACCCAAACGTATGCACTTGTTGGTTCAATAATAGTTAACCAAAAGGTTAGCCATATGAGCATTTCATATCAACCACGTTCTTCTTCACCATAACTAGTTCAAATGACTTCAAATGAACTAGTTAGAGAGTTATTCAATTGCAAGGAAATCTCATGTACTACTGTTTGAGGGTGAAAACGGTTTCTGCTGATTTTGGTAATTTTGGATGTGTGGGTGAGAAACGAATTTAAACCCTAAAAAATGTACTGCAAGGGAGTACTTTATATTCGAGAGATCAATCTGTACAAATCCGGCCTAAACCAAGAAATGGACGTTCCAGACTTTCTTCGGTCACAAAGTGAAGGAGAAGGGTTGGTTTTGGGGAGGGAAGCGAAGAAAGTGTTGAGACCAGAATAGTTGATTCTGGAAGAGTGGTTGTTTCACGACTTGTATCAAAAAGTTGGAAGCTAACATATGGAAAGCTAGCAAATGTTTTCTGAGTGTTGTATCCTCCAGACCTGAACTTGTTGTTCGGTGGAAATAGGTAATGCCTATTTATACAAGTCGAAGTGAAACGTACTCTGGTCTCATTAAGAAATGGAAAACGGATGAGTAAATGGGAGGAGGTGGTAACCGGTAACGCTTGGAATTGATGTTCCATAAAAGAAAGCGTTTCACCATTAATCCATGTATTTACTAACCGCCTCATCCTTATGACACTTTCTTATAACGAGCGTAGTGTACGCCGCATGCTTTAAACCGCCAAACCAATACCGAATGAGCATCCCCCAGTTTTTGACATGTGTTGATGTCTTGAGTGTTTTCATGGAAAACATGTAGCATGTTGTTATTGTCTGGAAATTTGAGCTTAGGAGACTTGCCGGATCGGTGGTGACCTTCAATGGTCGAGATTTTTCATCTTAAGAAGAAGGTAGCCGTTGATTATTGCAACCTTTCGTTTGGTAGCCAGTGGCATGAAAGTATGATCAGTATGGCTTTAATATGGCCCAGATTAGGCGCGGCCAAAAGTTAGGGTTTTGGATTTGTTTAGGCGCGACCAAACTAGGGCCAAAGGTTGCCATGTGTTAGCTGGTAACCTTTTTACGGCTAAGATCTGCATCTTAGATGAAAAAGTGGCTGTTGATTGTTGCAGGCCTTCGTTTTGGTAGCTGCATAGGGAAGGCCGGCATGGTATGGCACGGCAAGGTGGTTGGCATGGCATTCCTTGGCGCGGTTTGGCGTGGACAAAACTAGGGTTTTGGGTCAAAGGTTACCGTGCGTTGTTTAGCTACCTTGGACGGCTAGGATTTGAATCTAGGATGGAAGGGTGGCTGTTGATCGTCGCACGCCTTCGTTTTGGTAGCCGCATGGGGAAGGCCGGCATGGTATGGCGCGGCAAGGTGGTTGGCATGCCATTGGCACATGTGGCATGGCATGCCTTGGCGCGGTTTGGCGTGGCCAAAACTAAAATTTGGGCCAAAGGCTACCATGCGCTGTTTGGCGACCTTGGACGGCTAGGATTTGCATCCAGGATGGAAGGTTCTCCATAGATCGTCGCACACCTTTGTTTTGGTAGCCGCATGGGGAAGGCCGGCATGGTATGGCGCAGCAGTTGGCATGTCATTGGCACATGTGGCATGGCATGCCTTGGCGCGGTTTGGCGTGGCCAAAACTAGGGTTTTGTGCCAAAGGTTACCATGCGTTGTTTGGCGACCTTGGAAAGCTAGGATTTTCATCTAGGATGGAAGGGTGGTCGTTGATCGTCGCACGCCTTCGTTTTGGTAGCCGCATAGGGAAGCCGGCATGGTGGTGCCAAGGACAATGGCGCGGATGGTTTGGCATAGTGGGGCCAAGGGTTTGGTGTGGACGGCTTGGCATGGTGGGTCCAAGGCAAGGTGCGGTTGGCTTGGCATGGTGGGGCCAAGGGTTTGGCATGCCATTGGCGCATGGTGCGGCTAGCATGGTTGGGGCCAAGGCAAGGTGCGGTTGGCTTGGCATGGTTGGGCCAAGGGTTTGGCATGCCATTGGCACATGGTGCGGCTAGCATGGTTGGCGCGGTAGACGTGGCTGGCATGGTTTTCCATTGGCACAGTGGTGCGGCTGGTTGGCATGCCTTGGCGCGGAGATGTGGCTGGCATGGTTTGCCATTGGCAGAGTGGTGCGGCTGGCATGGTTGGCATTCCTTGGCGCGGAGATGTGGATGGCATGGTTTTCCATTGGCACAGTGGTGCGGCTAGCATGATTGGCATGCCTTGACGCAGAGATGTGGCTGGCATAGTTTTCCATTGGCACAGTGGTGCGGCTGTCATGGTTGGCATGCCTTGGCGCGGTAGCATGAGAATTAGGGTTTGGCATAGATAATGTTGGTCAATGTTAAGTGTTCTATCGTGGAACATGACACATAAAAAAAAGGTACCCTGGTAATTCTTACGTAGGCATGCTGATCGATTCAATAAATGTGTTAATGGTCATAGTAACGTCATGTCAGTTGTACGGTTTTACGATTTTAACCCTAAGCTAAAAACCACCATCAACATTAAGCCCCCTGCTTAGCTCGGAACATGAGCATTGTTGCGAGGTAAGCATAAGATGGTGACGGGCAAGGAAAAAAATCGAAAAGACAAGTCATGTAAAGATGGTCAGGAAGGTCCGACTAACCTTTTAGAGAGGTAAGAAGAGTCCATGATCCTCGTGTTTGGCTGCCTTGCGTAGATTCCATTCGTGGTGTAGACCGTGAAGTGGTGAGATGAATATCGTCGGCTTAGTGTGGCTATGCATCACCTTGGCTGGGTTAGGGAATATCATGACGCTGGCTTGGCGAGTTGTCGGTGTTGGTGCTGCAAGTCATGGCGCGGACGGCTTGGCATGGTGGGGCCAAGGCAATGGCGCAGTTTGGTGAGGCAAAGCATGCGCGGATGGCTTGGCATGTGGGGCCAAGACATGGCGCGGTCCTGGAGAGGCAAGCATGGCAGACGGCTTGGCGTGGTGAGGCCAAGGCAATGGCGCGGACGGTCTTGGCATGGTGATTGGTCTTCGCGGGCCCGGTTGCCTCTTTTCCTTACTTGAATCAAATAGGAAGTCATTTCCTTATTCAAACTTCCAAGTATTACGCCTATAAAAGGAGGGCCGACCTCTCCTTTTACTTCAAACCTATATTTTTTTTATTCTGGCCATGTGGTAACAGTAAAGCGGACGAGCGAATCCCAGGTATGTCTTCCAACACTTCCTCTTTAACTTGCTTTTCTTGTTTTTTTTTTGTGTTAGTGCAAAACCTTGCTGTAGGCGTACCTTTTCATGAACTTGTAGAAATGTTGTCCTTCTGCGTTAGTATGAATCCTAGCCGTAGGTATGCTTTGCATGAACTTATAGTAACATTTAGGCGTGAATACCGTAGTGATGTTGGCCGCCTCAATTACCGTGCAAAGTAGGAATGCATTGATGTGTTTTAAAAGTTGTTGTAGTAATAAGATTCGTTCAAGACTTGTGAAAGCAGATTTTAGACTTAATTTTAAATAAAAGTATAGGAAACTTAAATAAAAGTGATATGAAAAATATGGAGAAAACTGGGACTATGGATTCCACTAATTACCAATATCAAAGTGATTTATATTCTCTAATTATAATTATGCAAATCCTTCATTCAAACTGATTCTAAATATTGCAAAAGTTGATTTTTTTAGAAATAACAATTGTAAATCGAAAGTATGGGACATCAAAACCCTAGGCTAGCATGCTCCATTAATTGAAATAACAATTGTTTAACAAAAACCATTTTTTTTAATTTATTTATCAAGGCAAATAATCATATAATAATTGCATAAATTAAATAAAATAGAGATTACCACATTTTATTGGCGAAATAGCTTCCTCCGTCGCCCCAGAGGATGGGTTTAGCTCATCATTGTATAAACTTGCTCAAAGTATTGATTCATGCTCAA
This sequence comes from Papaver somniferum, assembly GCF_003573695.1. Taxonomy (NCBI): domain Eukaryota; kingdom Viridiplantae; phylum Streptophyta; class Magnoliopsida; order Ranunculales; family Papaveraceae; genus Papaver; species Papaver somniferum. Next base: position 157,302,975 of record NC_039365.1, on the reverse strand, counting down.
AATTTGTTTACAAAGATGAAATGGAGAGAAAATAATGAAAAATCGGGTGTTTGCAACGTTTATAATTGTTCCAAAACACTGTTATAAAGAACGATAGAAAAGAACTGATGTTGTTGTATCTCTGTGACCCTCGTGTGTTTGTCGTTGTCACTGTTGATAAACGACTTCCTTTGGTGGTCTTTTGTTCTTCGTGTTCTTCCTAGCAGCAGCAGAAAAGTTTTCTCTGCAACACGATCAATCTCCTCTGTTGTTACTCTAAACTCTCCCAAACTCTCCAGAGCGCTTGATGTGTTTTCAAAGTTGTTGTAGATAGTGATAAAAGGGTTGTTTTAAGACTTGTGAAGGCAGTGAATTTTAGACTTAATAAAATTTAAAAACAAAGAAAACTTATTACAAAATTGACTTCAAGATATTAGAAAACAACCAAGACACTGATTTCACTATTACACATGAATAAATTATGGTAAACAATCCAAAACTCTAATTATATTTTAAGACTCTTATTTCTTAATTCACAAATAATCTGGAAAATTCTCGAAAATTAATTGTATCCCTAAGCATAGATTATCTAAACAAAGCATAACCTATCTCATTGAATCACAACTAATGAAGAAATTTTTTGCAAACAATTAAAAACTCTGCAAAAGCAGTGATTGAGTGAATTATAAATTATAAATTAGAGAAAATAAATGATTACCAGTTATTCATGCGTAAATAGCTTCCTCACTGCCTTGGTTGTAGGAGAATTAGCTCATCATCATGTTGGAAAACCTCTCAAAATATTTCATTGATGCTCACAAGTGTTTTACAAATGATGAAAAGGAAAATAATTGAGTAAATCGGGTGTTTGCAACACTTATAATTGTTGCAGAACACTGTTACAGAAACGATAGAAATAAACTGTTGCTGATGGTAATTCTAAGACTCTCACTGATAGTCGTTATCACTGTTGAAGAACGAATGCCCTGGTCTTTCCGTTCTTCGTGTTCTTCAATGGCAGCAGCAAAAACTTTCCTGTAACTTGATTTTCTCGCTCTGTTAATGCTCTATACTTCTCCCAAACTCTCCATACCCCTTTCTGCTCGACCCCAGTAGCCTATTTATACACCTTTGGACTAAGAATCTTCGCTCATTACTCCAGAAAATCTTCCCATATCTCGACAGTAAAGAAAAAATAATAAAGGAAATTTTATTTCCTTTCTCGCCTCTTCACACGCCTGCTGATGTCTATATACTCTCAGGGCATTGTTTTCACGTTCCACCAGAAGTAAAACTCTATCAATCCACACGCCAACTACACAGAACTCGTGATGGAGCAACCAAAACCCGAGCAACCCTGTTTTCTTCACTGCCGATTATCCAACCAAATTCGGATGATTTTGAAGCCCATACCACGCCTGTATATCTCAGTCAAGTGTTCCCGTGAAGTTTTAGCCATTGAATCACACTGTAACATCTTCAAATTTCAATCAAAAATTCTCAGAGAGCTGCCACATTTTTCCCGCCGATTTTCAAGTTTCAAACGAAGAAGATGGTGTCCCCCTAACCAGTTGTGGGGTGCGAATAACAACTTCCTTTTTGGGGTGCCCCTTAGTAATTAGGGTGCCCCTTAACCAAATCTGGGCTCCGTATAGCAAGTGTCCTCCGGGGGTGTTCCGAGTGATTTTTCGAACCGATTTTTCCAACAATATTTATTTTCCAAAAATACCTAAAAATATACAAAACACCATAATAAGGACAAAAACGAGTACCAACAATACGAAACATTGAGGACAATTTAGGCACATAAATGCGCCTATCAAATACCCCCAAACTTATTATTTTCTAGTCCTCGAGCACAACTAAAAAATAAAACCGAGTTGGTCTCGGGTGGGTTTAACAGAGGTTTACCCACAAAAACCATGACTTCTAATTGGTCACAAGTATCCAAAGGGCTACGAGGACATACATATTCTCAACCTATCTCCAAGTAACTAGAATGCCAGAGAAATTAAAGGTGTCAACTCTAAATCTCACTGAAGAAAAGGGGAGACACATCCACACGACTGCTAGATAAAGAGATATCCGCTACACAGCTAGATAAACATTGTAAGATGCGTCCGCTGCTTTACAGCTGGATAAGATTAGGAGAGAGATAAAAATGAGAGGGACATCTACTACACAGCTGGACTAATTACGTGTGATGAGTTAAACCAGTGCTAGAAAGATTTTGTGCCAGATTCAAAGCAGACTAACAAAGCAACCAAAATGCATCTTTCTTCGACTCTCTCACAGTGCTCAGTAGAAACAACGCCTTCGTCGGTCTTCAACTGTTGATGATAAACTCTCGAACCTCATATAACCTTGACAATTAACTCTTCTCTTCGATTTCTTGCTTGACTTATAAATTTCTTCTTCCCTATGGCCTTATTGAACAAAAAGAACGTAATGATGTTTCATTTTTCATTTTTCATTTTTTTTTTCATTTTTCATTTTTTTTTATTATTATTTTTTTATTTTTTTGAAAACAAAAAATTACAAGACAAAAATTTACAAGGCCATGAGAGAAGGACTTTAAAAACTTGGATCTTCGCACTTAAGATGTCTTGGTATCATGAATTCCAACAACTTATATCATTTGCTCTTACAACTTCTTGTAACTAAGTCTTCAACTTTGATTTTTGAATTATTCTTTTCTATTGTTGCTTCTAAACCTTAAACGTCTTTAACTTTCTTCATAATTTTGATGTCGCACTGTCTGTTGATGATGATAAGTTTCTATTGAGAGAGAGTCGTAATCCAGTAACTATGATTACATTGTGAGGTTGCTTTGTCTTTCTGGCATTTTCTGACCTACTTGCCTTTCCATCATGGGTGGTTAGGTCCATCACGGTTACCCTCTAAAAGGAACAAGTTCTCTCCTGAATTTCAAAGATCTCAATGTCTTTTTCTCTAATGTCTCAATAAGTTGTTATCCCTAGCATTCCAATTTCTATCTTTTCGGTGAGAAACAGTATGTAAACTTAGCTAACCGGATACCATGTGACACTAGAAGTTTCAAAAGTGCAACTAAAAAGTTTCTCCCATACCCCCAAACTTAAATCTAACATTGTCCTCAATGTTCTAATGAAAGAGCAATACCAAAAAGTAAAGTAACATGAGGAATTAGTAAAGAGAGAAGTCGGAAAGATAGTGCCTGGGTGAAGAGAAATCAAAAACTAATATACAACATACAATCGTCTCGATGGTCAATCAAGGGTAAACAGGATCCTGCAGAGGGACCTCCTCATCATCACCTGTTGGAAAGGGCTCTAAAAAGGGTTTCAATCTCTGACCGTTAACCTTCGAAGAACTACTACCATCCGGTGTCTCGATCTCAACAGCTCCATGAGGAAAGACAGTGCGAACAATAAAAGGACCCGTCCACCGAGAACGTAACTTCCCAGGGAAAAGATGCAAGCGGGTATCATACAGAAGAACTTTTTGACCTGGAGAAAATGACTTCCTTAACATATTTCTATCATGCACAAGTTTCATTTTGTTCTTATACTCCTTCGCACTATTGTAAGCTCTATACGAATTTCATCCAACTCATTGAGCTGGAGTTTCCTATGGGCTCCTGCCTTGTCAAGAGAAAAGTTTAGCTGTTTAACAGCCCAATAAGCTCTATGTTCTAACTCGACAGGTAAATGACATGCCTTTCCATACACTAGCCGATAAGGCGACATTCCAATGAGGGTCTTAAACGCAGTACGGTAAGACCATAAGGCATCAGTAAGCCTAGACGACCAGTATTTCCGATTAGGATTAACTGTTTTCTCTAATATACGTTTTATCTCCCTATTGGAAACCTCAACCTGACCACTAGTCCGTGGATGATACGGGGTAGCTACCTTATGTGCAGTACCATATTTCTTCATCAAAAGCCTAAAAGGTCCATTACAAAAGTGCGACCCACCATCACTAATTATAGTTCGCGGTGTACCAAAACGTGTAAGAATATTATTTTTCAAGAACTCAGTCACAACCCTATGGTCATTGGTCTTACATGCAACCGCCTCAATCAATTTAGAGACATAGTCTACGGCGACAAGGATGTATAGGTTACCAAAAGAATTAGGAAACAGACCCATAAAGTCAATACCCCACACATCAAAGACCTCAACAAATAAAATAGGGTTCAACGGCATCATGTTCCTACGGGAAATGGTTCCTAATTTCTGGCATCGTTCACAAGTAACGCAGTAACTGTGGGAGTCTTTAAAAAACGAAGGCCAATAGAATCCACACTGCAATATCTTAGCAGCAGTTTTCTTAGCACTAAAGTGACCCCCACAAGCATGATCATGACAAAAGGAAATAATACTGGACTGGTGACTCTCAGGTATACATCTTCTAATAATCTGGTATGGACAATACTTAAACAAATAAGGATCATCCCAAAAGAAGTGCTTAACCTCAGCTAAAAATCTAGAACGATCTTGTTTACCCCAATGTTGGGGCATTCGACCAGTAACAAGATAGTTCACTATATTCGCATACCAAGGTAATTGGGTAACAAAGAACAATTGTTCATCAGGAAAGCTATCCCTTATAGGAAGGGAATCATCTGGGGAACTAACAACTAGCCTAGACAAGTGATCTGCTACACATTTTCGGCACCCTTTTTGTCTCTAATGTCTGGAGAAAACTCTTGCAACAACAGAATCCACCTAATCAATCTAGGTTTAGTATCCTTCTTAGACAAAAGATATTTTAAAGCAGCATGATCAGTATATATGATGATCTTAGAACCTAAGAGATAGGGTCTAAACTTGTCTAAGGCAAACACAATGGCTAATAGTTCCTTCTCGGTAGTGGTATAGTTTCAACTGGGCATCATTCAGAGTTTTGCTAGCATAGTAAATCACATGAAGTAATTTTTTTCTCGCTGACCTAGCACAACACCAATAGCATAATCTGAAGCATCACACATGATCTCAAAGGGTAGTTCCAGTTGGGTGCCTGGACTATGGGGGCGGTAGTGAGTAATGACTTAAGCTTCTCAAAAGCCTCTAAACAAGCATCATCAAAGACAAACTTAACATCTTTTGCAAGCAAATTGCAAAGAGGTCTAGACATCAAGCTAAAATCCTTAATGAAACGACGATAAAAACCAGCATGCCCTAAGAATGACCTAATATCTCTTACGGTTTTTGGGACCGTAAAGTTTTAATAAGGTCAACTTTGGCTCTATCTACCTCTATACCCTTTGAAGATACATATGCCCTAGAAAATTCCTGATCGAACCATAAAGTGACATTTCTCCCAATTAAGCACTAAATTCTTTTCCTTACACCTAGTCAAACTAATGACAAATGATGCAAGCACTCATCGAAAGACGAACCAAACACTGAAAAATCATCCATAAAGACCTCTAAAACTTTCTACCATCAGAAAATATGCTCATCATGCAACGCTGAAAAGTCGCAGGGGCATTACATAGCCCGAAAGGCATGCGTCTATACGCAAAGGTACCAAAGGGACAGGTAAAAGTGGTTTTCTTGTCTTCTGGGGAATAACGATCTGATTATATCCAGTAGCCATCTAAAAAGAGTAGTGACTATGTCCAGCTAATCTCTCTAGCATCTGGTCGATGAAGGGAAGGGGAAAGTGGTCCTTCCTAGTGACCTTGTTCAATTTCCTATAGTCAATACAAACACGCCAACCCGTGGTCACTCGGGTCGGGATTAACTCATTGTTATCATTCTGGACTACAGTAATACCAGATTTCTTGGGAACAACCTGAACGGGGCTGACCCACTTACTGTCTGAAATAGGGTAGATAATGCCTGCATCTAATAGCTTAAGAACCTCAGTTCGAACTACTTCTTTCATATTGGGTTTAGTCGACGTTGCATCTCCCTAGAAGGTTTGGTGTCTTCCTCTAAATAGATCTGATGCATACAAACAGTAGGACTTATACCCTTAATGTCTGCTATGGTCCACCCTAAAGCTTCCTTGTTGTTTTGAAGGACGGTTAGCCTACTTTCCTGATCTCTATCCAAGTCGGAAGAAACAATCACAGGTAAAGTCTCAGACGGGCCTAAAAACACATACTTCAGGGTATCTGGCAATGGTTTTAGGTCCAACTTAGGAGGATTTTCCAACGAAGGAACTAGGGTAGACTCGGAACGGTAAAGGTTCGAACTTAGGTTTCCATCCATTACTAGTGTCTAACAAAGGGGTTGAATCTAACAAAGCATTCACCTCATTAATCACATCATCATCATCAAAATCAATCCCAAAGTGAGCTAGGCATTTCTCTAATGGATCTTCTATCAAAGTGTTTGGTAATGACTCCTCTACTAAGGTGCCTATCATGTTCACCTCTTCTACTCGAGTCGTCCAGTTCCTGGGGTAGCTTACTAATGTGAAAGATGTTCAGCTCAATAGTCATATTACCAAAAGACAAATTCATAATACCAGTTCGACAGTTAATGATCGCATTGGAAGTTGCTAAAAATGGGCGACCTAAAATCACCGGTATCTGGTTCTCTGGGTCAGGGACAGGTTGGGTATCTAGGATAACAAAATCCACTGGATAAATAAACTTGTCGACCTCAATAAGAACATCCTCGATCACACCACGAGGAATTTTAACGGACCTATCAGCTAACTGAGTGTCATCTGGGTAGGTTTCATCTCACCAAGTCCTAGCTTAAGGTACACATGGTATGGAAGTAAATTCACACTGGCTCCTAAGTCAAGCAAAGCTTTCTCAACACGGTGTTTACCTATTGTGCAAGAAATGGTAGGGGACCCTGGGTCTTTATACTTAGGAGTAGTGGTATTCTGAATAATGGAACTCACGTGACTAGCTAGGAAGGCTTTCTTTTGGACACTAAGCTTACGCTTTCGTGTACACAAGTCCTTAAGAACTTGGCATAAGCGGAATCTGCTTAATCGCATCCAACAATGGTAGGTTGATAGTAACTGCTTAAAAACCTCCAATATATCATTAAAGTTGGACTCCCTCTTAGTCGGAACTAGCAGCTGGGGAAACGGGGCTCTGGGAACAAAGCCGGGCTCACAGGACCCTCATTGGTCTCTTTGGAGACTCTATCAGTCTCTCATTCTCTGGCTCAGAAGGGTGAACTACAGCATGTTCACTATTAGGCATGGAAACCTTGTTGTCTATCTCTCTACCGCTCCTAAGGGTTTTAATAGCATTTACATGATCGGATGGTCTTTCACCTATTTCATTAATTCCTCTAGGGTTTGGTTGAGTTTGACTAGGAAACTTACCTCTTTCTCTTAAAGACTCATTTATATGACTAACCTGGGTTTTCAACTCGGAAATAGCCTGAGAGTTAGCCTGACCTATTCTCTTATTTTCTTCTATACCTTGAGCAACAGATTGCTGAAACTGCATAGTGTTACGAGTTAACAAAGCAAGAGACTCTTCTAAACTCATAATCTTCTTATCCGAAGGGTTCTGAAACTGTGCCGGGGCTGAAGGATTCTTAGGATAGCCAAAACCTGGGGGAGCTTGAGAGTTACTAGACTGACCTTGATTCTGGCCCTTAGACCAAGAAAGGTTGGGATGGTTTCTCCCAGCCAGGGTTATAGGTTTCTGAATAAGGGTCAAACTTCTGACGGTTATCGAATCTAGTGTTGTTATAAAGAGCATTGGCTTGCTCTTCAACAGTATGGTCTTCCCAAAAAGGCTCTATTCTACCACTAGTACCACTAGAATGACCTAATTCCAACGCTTCTAACCTTTTGGCTATGGCTGCTATTTTAGCATCTGACTCATAGGATCCTTCTACCCTATTGACATTTCCTCTACTTAGAAGAATTGTTTTCTGGGGTTCCCTATTATTTTCCCATTGTTGGGTCTTATTGGCGATTTCATTCAAAAATGTCATCGCCTCATCAACAGTTTTATTCTCAAACCCACCTGTGCATAAGGACTCAACCATGGTTGTTGTTGAATAATCTAAACCCTCGTAGAGGATCTGAACTAACCTAACCTTCTCTAAACCATGATGAGGACATTGAGAATTAAGTCATTGAACCTTTCTAAATACCTATATAAAGATTCTCCCTCTTGTTGAGCAAAAGTACAAATTTGTGTCCTAATAGACGATGTTTTGTGCCTTGGGAAAAACTTATGTATAAAGGCAGATGTAAGTTGTTCATAGGTTTCAATTGACTCAGAATCCAAACTATACAGCCAAGATTTGGCTTTATCTTTTAAGGAAAAGGGGAATAACCTAAGTTTCAGTGCATCATCACTAAGGTTTTTAATTTTCAGAGTACTACATACTTCCTCAAATTCCCTAACATGAAAATAGGGGTTCTCATTCTCTTTTCCTAAAAAGGTTGGGAGCATCTGTAAAGTCCCAGGTTTGAGTTCATAATTTGCCTCGGTTTCAGCTAACTTGATACAAGACGGACGAGAGGTCCTAGTTGGGTTCAATAAAGCTTTTAAAGTTGCCATTTCTGGCACTACCAAAGGACTAGGAGTACTTTCTTCACAAAGAAGCAGATTCTCAAAACTGAAGTTTCCAAAAACGGGGCTCTCTAAAGAAGAGTCTTCGAGCTCCCCGCCTTCACAAGAAGAACTACTAGGTTTATCACTAATCAGACGACCTAGAGTGTTTCTTTTCCAAGCCCGTTCTACCTCGGGCATACACTAGAAAAACAAAACTAAAAAGAAAAGCCCTAAAAGGGAAGGGAAGTTCTATGCAAACACAAACAAGGCTGACTCCACCACAGCAAACCTACTGAATTCTAGCAAACAAAAAGCATGATGGCTCCACTTAGATTGTTTCTAGACCAACTTCTAATCCTTCGAAAGGGAATTCGTTACAATTTAAGCAAACCCCTCTGGAATCAATCCGAGTCAAAGTAAGTTGAATTGAGGCGAGGGAAGCTCAGTGGAGCTATGATACCCAAGGCCTCGCCGCTATCACAAGGCGGCGCAGTCACACATTCAACTCACAGACCATCATGAACTTCGAAGTATGCTAAAAGAGTAACCAATATTTTTCGAACGACTTTCCTACTAAGCTCGTTACCCTATAGGTCTCGTTCTATTCCAAATTTTAAAGCTTAGGTTCGCGTTTCGTTTCGTTTTCCTAAGGCGGGCAAGAAGAGAACGGTGATGAAATCCGAACCCTTATCTTGTATGGCCAGTCCTTTCCCTTTACTAGGAATTTAAAACAGCCGTTTTCAGTTCCTCAGCATATATGCAAACGAAGGAATACAGTAACTCGCTGACAGGGGATTCACGAGTGTTTCGACAAACTTACCTCCCGTTCCAGACGGGGGATGAACCGTTGTCGTCGACTCGGGCCACAACTCCTATGTTGTGTACGAACCCGAGGGGCCGAGGTGATATCGTAATCACCGTCCTTCTCTGCAAACAGTTTAATATTTAATCTACCCTTCCGTAGGGTTTAAAAAAATTAATGTCCAAATGTCCAAAGTCCAAAAGAAAGGTCCAAAAAATAAAGTGCAAAAAGAAAAAGAAAAATACAAAATAAAAAAATTCCTAATACAATAATAAAATAACACTCTTTTTTTTCTCTCTTTTTCTATAAATAAAAAAAATTCTTCTTCTTTAGCTCCTTTCGCTTTGCCTTTTACTTCAAGTCTTTAAATATTCGCCAAAAGCTTTGGCAAAAATTTCTTTCGCTCCAAATTCCCAAAATCTGAAAGGAAAAGACAAAAACCCAAAAACGTAAAGAAGAACAAAAAAACTAAAAAAATAAATCTAAAAACTCTATCCTAAAGACAAGCCCGCGTCGGCGGCGCCAAAATTGATGTGTTTTCAAAGTTGTTGTGATAGTGTAAAAGAGTTTTAAGACTTGTGAAGGCATGAATTTTAGACTTAATAAAAATTTAAAAACAAAGAAAACTTATTACAAAATTGACTTCAAGATATTAGAAAACAACCAAGACACTGATTTCACTATTACACATGAATAAATTATGGTAAACAATCCAAAACTCTAATTATATTTTAAGACTCTTATTTCTTAATTCAGAAATAATCTGGAAAATTCTCGAAAATTAATTGTATCCCTAAGCATAGATTATCTAAACAAAGCATAACCTATCTAATTGAATCACAACTAATGAAGAATTTTTTTGCAAACAATTAAAAACTCTACAAAAGCAGTGATTGAGTGAATTATAAATTATAAATTAGAGGAAATAAATGATTACCGATTATTCATGCGTAAATAGCTTCCTCACTGCCTTGGTTGTGGGAGAATTAGCTCATTATCATGTTGGAAAACCTCTCAAAATATTTCATTGATGCTCACAAGTGTTTTACAAATGATGAAAAGGAAAATAATTGAGTAAATAGGGTGTTTGCAACACTTATAATTGTTGCAGAACACTGTTACAGAAACGATAGAAATAAACTGCTGCTAACGGTAATTCTAAGACCCTCACTGTTAGTCGTTATCACTGTTGAAGAACGACTGCCCTGGTCTGTCCGTTCTTCGTGTTCTTCAATGGCAGCAGCAAAAACTTTCCTGTAACTTGATTTTCTCGCTCTGTTAATGCTCTATACTTCTCCCAAACTCTCCATCCCCCTTTCTGCTCGACCCCAGTAGCCTATTTATACACCTTTGGACTAAGAATCTTCGCTCATTACTCCAGAAAGTCTTCCCATATCTCGACAGTAAAGAAAAAATAATAAAGGAAATTTTCTTTCCTTTCTCGCCTCTTCACACGCCTGCTGATGTCGATATACTCTCAAGGTATTGTTTTCACGTTCCACCAGAAGTAAAACTCTATCAATCCACACGCCAACTACACAGAACTCGTGATGGAGCAACCAAAACCCGAGCAACCCTGTTTTCTTCACTGCCGATTATCCAACCAAATTCGGATGATTTTGAAGCCCATACCATGCCTGTATATCTCAGTCAAGTGTTCCCGTGAAGTTTTAGCCATTGAATCACACTATAACATCTTCAAATTTCGATCGAAAATTCTCAGAGAGCTGCCACATTTTTCCCGCCAATTTTCAAGTTTCAAACGAAGAAGATGGTGTCCCCCTAACCAGTTGTGGGGTGCGAATAGCAGTTGCCTTTTTGGGGTGCCCCTTAGTAATTGAGGTTCCCCTTAACCAAATCTGGGCTCCGTATAGCAAGTGTCCTCCGGGGGTGTTCCGAGTGATTTTTCGAGCCGATTTTTCCAACAATATTTATTTTCCAAAAATACCTAAAAATACACAAAACACCATAATAAGGACGAAAACGAGTACCAACAATACGAAACATTGAGGACAATTTAGGCACATAAATGCGCCTATCAGCGCTTCTATGTGATCCTAGGAACCTATTTATACCAAGTAGCACCAAGAAATCTCACTATAACTCAAGATAATTCTCTCTTAACTCGGCGTTGATGAAAAATATTCTGGGAATATTTTCTTCCCTGATTTAGCTTCTCACGCGTTTCTACATCTGCAAAATATCCTTATTTATCTTTGTCAAGGTCCAAAGTGTTTCTCGAGTCATCAAACATGAGCAGAAAACGTTTAAATTCCTCACAACTCGTGCAAGCTCTTGTTTTTCCTCCAACTCCCTGTTTGGATTAAACCAAGTTATCCAGCCAAATTTGATTGAAGCAAACACCCATACCAGCTCTGTTAGGACATATCACAACTACCCATGAAGTTTTAGCGATTGAATCGCACAAAAACTCCTCCAAAATCCGATCGAAAAATCTGCAGTGAAGTGAAGTTTTTTTCCCGCCATTTTTTATTTTTGAAATGTTGAAGATGAAGTGCCCCTATCCTTTTCTGGGGTGCGAATAGCATATGGGTGATGAGGACAAATTTGGGTGCTGAGGATGAATTTGGGCTACGGATAACCTTGGTTGTCCCTTAGCTAAATCTGGGGTCCGTATAGCAAATGTCCTCCAGGGGTCCAAATAGCACTTTTTGAGCAACTTTTTCCACACAAGTGTATTTCTCCAAAAACACCTACACAAACATAAAAACACCATAATAAGTACAAAATCAAGCACTAGAAATACGGACACTGAGGACAATTCAGACACAAAATTGTGTCTATCAAATACCCCCAAACTTATTATTTGCTAGTCCTCGAGCAAATCTAATCTAGAAAATAAAAATGACTACACTTAGCACGTGCAGCAAGCCGTTAAACCACTAGGTGGCCCTAGTGGCGGAGTGTTGTCTCCGGAGGGTTTACCAGAGTTGTACCCACAAAACCTTTACTCCAGACCCTAGCTATCTACGCAGAACCTTGGAAAGCACTAAAGAATCTCCTTGGTTGGCATACTCTCATTGACTACAGGAGGAAGTACCCTGATGAGAAATTCCAATTGTTGTACACGAGTTTACACTCAGCATACTAAAATTCATATATAAGTGACAGAGCTCTACTCAGATAGTTTCTGTACATCATAACCGGAGTCAACCAATCACATGGAAAGATTAAGAAGATGGATAAGAGATGGTTAAAAGTGAACGGTGTTTCCCATATCTGTCTGAAGGCCTCTGCCAAGGTGAACCTATCCTAATGGACTGAGGTACCAGTCTGACTAATATCAACAAAACTGGCATATACAAGGGGAACAGTGGTCGATAAACCTAACTCTAGGTCAACACAACTGGCATATACAAGGGCACCAGTGGTCGACTTTATTGAATTTGTTCCGGTTGGTCTAATGGTCTGGTCTTTTTTTTTTGTAGTATCTCAATCACTCTATTCCACCCTAGCAAAGGTAACAACTTGAATCGCGTTCCCCACCAAATCACTTAAAAAAATAAAAACAGAAGGATTATGATTCAACGAGATATGGCGAAACTACCATGTTTTTTTTTTTTTTAATTCTAACACCTGAGCTCTGTGCTTTTATGAATAGACTCTTTAGATGTTTCCATCTAATTAGATTGGTTCCTCAACTCCTATAACCAAGATGTTCCCATCCACTTAGATTGGTTAGTGCCAACCTTAATAAGCATAAATTTCTAGGCGCTGGAGTTTATTTATTGCAACTAAAAGCTAACAAAAATTTTCTTCCCCACCCCCAAACTTAAATCTAACATTGTACTCAATGTTTCTAATGAAAGAGAAATACCAAACAGTAAAGTAACATGAGGAATTAGTAAAGAGAGAATTCGGAAAGATAGTACCTGGGTGAAGAGAGAAATCAAAAACTAATATACAACAACATACAATCGCCTCGATGGTCAATCAAGGTTAAACATGATCCTCCAGAGGGACCTCTTCAATATCACCTGTAGGAAAGGGCTCTAAAAAGGGTTTCAATCTCTGACCGTTAACCTTCGAAGAACTACTACCATCCGGTGTCTCGATCTCAACAGCTCCATGAGGAAAGACAGTGCGAACAATAAAAAGACCCGTCCACCGAGAACGTAACTCCCCAGGGAAAAGATGCAAGCGGGTATCATACAGAAGAACTTTTTGACCTGGAGAAAATGACTTTCTTAAGATATTTCTATCATGCACAAGTTTCATTTTGTTCTTATACTCCTTAGCATTATCGTATGCATCTCTACGAATCTCTTCTAACTCATTGAGCTGGAGTTTCCTATGGGCTCCTGCCTTGACAAGTGAAAAATTTAGCTGCGTAACAGACCAATAAGCTCTATGTTCTAACTCAACAGGTAAGTGACATGCCTTGCCATACACAAGTCGATAAGGTGACATTCTAAGGGGGGTCTTAAACGCAGTTCGGTAATCCCATAAGGCATCAGTAAGCCTAGACAACCAGTCTTTCCGATTAGGATTAACTGTATTCTCTAATATACGTTTTATATCCCTATTGGAAACTTCTACCTGACCACTAGTCTGTGGATGATACGGGGTAGCTACCTTATGTGTAATACCATATTTCTTCATCAAAATCCTAAAAGGTCGATTACAAAAGTGCGACCCTCCATCACTAATTATAGCTCGCGGTGTACCAAAACGTGTAAGTATATTATTTTTCAAGAACTCAATCACAACCCTATGGTCATTGGTTTGACACGCAGCCTCCTCAATCCACTTAGAGACATAGTCTACAACGACAAGGATGTATAAGTTACCAAAAGAATTAGGAAACGGACCCATAAAGTCAATACCCCACACGTCAAAGACCTCCACAACTAAAATAGGGTTCAAGGGCATCATGTTCCTACAGAAAATGGTTCCTAATTTCTGGCAACGTTCACAAGTCACTCAGTAACTGTGGGAGTCTTTAAACAACGAAGGCCAATAGAATCCACACTGCAATATCTTATCAGCAGTTTTCCTAGCACTAAAGTGACCCCCACAAGCATGATCATGAGAAAAGGAAATAATACTGGACTGGTCACTCTCAGGTATACATCTCCTAATAATCTGGTCTGGACAATACTTAAACAAATAAAGATCATCCCAGAAGAAGTGCTTAACCTCAGCTAAAAACCTAGAACGATCTTGTTTACCCCAATGTTGGGGCATTCGACCAGTAACAAGATAGTTTACTATATTCGCATACCAAGGTAATTGGGTAACAAAGAACAATTGTTCATCAGGAAAGCTATCCCTTATAGGAAGGGAATCATCAGGGGAACTAACAACTAGCCTAGACAAGTGGTCTGCTACAACATTTTCGGAACCCTTTTTATCTCTAATGTCTGGAGAAAACTCTTGCAACAATAGGATCCACCTAATCAATCTAGGTTTTGTATCCTTCTTAAACAAAAGATATTTCAAAGCAGCATGATCAGTATATATGATGATCTTAGAACCTAAGAGATAGGGTCTAAACTTGTCTAAGGCAAACACAATGGCTAACAGTTCCTTATCGGTAGTGGTATAGTTCAACTGGGCATCATTAAAAGTTTTGCTAGCATAGTAAATCACATGAAGTAATTTGTTTTCTCGCTGACGTAGCACAACACCAATAGCATAATCTGAAGCATCACACATGATCTCAAAGGGTAGGTTCCAGTTGGGTGCCTGGACTATGGAGGCGGTAGTGAGTTAATTCTTAAGCTTCTCAAAAGCCTCTAAACAAGCATCATCAAAGACAAACTTAACATCTTTTGCAAGCAAATTGCAAAGAGGTCTAGAAATTAGGCTAAAATCCTTAATGAATCGACGATAAAATCCTGCATGCCCTAAGAATGACCTAATATCTCTTACGGTTTTTGGGACCTGTAAAGTCTTAATAAGGTCAACTTTGGCTTTATATACCTCTATACCCTTAGAAGATACGATATGCCCTAAAATAATTCCTGAACGAACCATGCAGTGACATTTCTCCCAATTAAGCACTAAATTCTTTTCCTTACACCTAGTCAACACTAGTGACAAATGATGCAAGCACTCATCGAAAGACGAACCAAACACTGAAAAATCATCCATAAAGACCTCTAAGAACCGTTCTACCATGTAAGAAAATATGCTCATCATGCAACGCTGAAAAGTCGCAGGGGCATTACAAAGCCCAAAAGGCTTGCATCTATACGCAAAGGTACCAAAGGGACAGGTAAAAGTGGTTTTCTCCTGGTCTTCTGGGGCAATAACGATCTGATTATATCTATAATAGCCATCTAAAAAGCAGTAGTGACTATGTCCAACTAATCTCTCTAGCATCTGGTCGATGAAGGGAAGGGGAAAGTGGTCCTTCCTAGTGACCTTGTTCGATTTCCTATAGTCAATACAAACACGCCAACCCGTGGTCACTCGGGTCGGGATTAACTCATTGTTATCATTCTGGACTACAGTAATACCGGATTTCTTGGGAACAACCTGAACGAGGCTGACCCACTTACTGTCTGAAATGGGGTAGATAATGCATGCATCTAAAAACTTAAGGACCTCGTTTCGAACTACCTCTTTCATATTAGGGTTTAGTCGAAGTTGCATCTCCCTAAAAGGTTTGGTATCACTCTCTAAATAGATCTGATGCATACAAACAGTGGGACTTATACCCTTAATGTCAGCTATGGTCCACCCTAAAGCTTCCTTGTTGTTTTGAAGGACGGTTACTAGCCTACTTTCCTGGTCACTATCCAAGACGGAAGAAATAATCACAGGTAAAGTCTCAGACGGGCCTAAAAACCTATATTTCAGGGAATCTGGCAATGGTTTTAGGTCCAACTTAGGAGGCTCTTCTAACGAAGGAACTATGGTAGACTTAGAAACTGGTAGTGGTTCGACTTTAGGTTTCCATCCATTACTTGTATCTAACAAAGGGGTTGAATCTAACAAAGCATTCACCTCATTAATCACATTATCATCATTAAAATCAATCCCAAAGTGAGCTAGGCTTTCTCTAATGGATCTTCTAAAAAAGTGTTTGGTAATGACTCCTCGACTAATGTTCCTATCATGTTCACCTCTTCTATGTTCGAGTCATCTAGTTCATAGGGTAGCTTACTAATATTAAAAATGTTCAGCTCAATAGTCATATTACCAAAAGACAATTTCATAATACCATTTCGACAGTTAATGATCGCATTGGATGTAGCTAAAAACGGGCGACCTAAAATTACCGGTATCTGGTTCTCTGGGTCAGGTAAAGGTTGCGTATCTAGGATAACAAAATCCATCGGATAAATAAACTTGTCAACCTCTATGAGAACATCCTAGATCACACCACGAGGAATTTTAACGGACCTATCAGCTAATTGAAGTGTCATCTGGGTAGGTTTCATCTCACCAAGTCCTAGCTTAAGGTACACATGATATGGTAGTAAGTTCACACTAGATCCTAAGTCAAGCAACGCTTTCTCAACACGGTATTTACCTATTGTGCAAGAAATGGTAGGGGACTCTGGGTCTTTATACTTAGGAGTAGCGGTATTCTGAATGATAGAACTCACCTGACTATCTAGAAAGGCTTTCTTTTGGAAATTAAGCTTTCGCTTTCGCGTACACGTATCCTTGAGAAACTTGGTATAAGAGGGAATCTGCTTAATTGCATCTAATAGTGGAAGGTGGATAGTTACCTGCTTAAAAACCTCCAATATATCATTAAAATTGGACTCCCTCTTAGTTGGAACTAGCAGTTGTGGGAATGGGGATCTAGGGACAAAGCCGGGATCAATATGAACCTCATTGGTCTCTTTAGAGACTCTATTAGTCTCCTCAGTTTCTGGTTCAGAAGGGTGAACTACAACATGTTCACTATCAGTCATGGAAACCTTGTTGTATATCTCTCTACCACTCTTAAGAGTTTTAATAGCATTCACATGATCATATGGTCTTTCACCTATTCCTATAGGGTTGGGTTGAGTCTGACTAGGAAACTTACCTCTTTCTCTTAAAGACTCATTTATCTGACTAACCTGGGTTTTCAACTCGGAAATAGCATGAGAGTTAGCCTGACCTATTCTCTTATTTTCTTCTAAACCTTGAGCAACATATTGCTGAAACTGCACAATGTTACGAGTTAACAAAGCAAGAGACTCTTCTAAACTCATAATCTACTTATCCGAAGGGTTCTGGAACTGTGACGGAGCTGAAGGATTCTTGGTATATCCAAAACCTGGGGGAACCTGAGCATTACTAGACTGACCTTGATTCTGGCCCTTGGACCAAGAAAGGTTTGGATGGTTTCTCCAGCCAGGGTTATAGGTTTCTGAATATGGGTCAAACTTTTGTCGGTTATCAAACCTAGTGTTGTTATAAAGAGCATTGGATTGCTCTTCAACATCATGGCCTTCCCAAAAAGGCTCATTTCTTCCACTACTACCACTAGAATGACCTAATTCTAAGGCTCTAACCTTTTGGCTATAGCTGCTATTTTGGCATCTGACTCATGAGATCCTTCTACCCTATTAACATTTCCTATACTTAGAAGAATTGTTTTCTGGGGTTTCCTACTATTTTCCCATTGTTGGGTCTTATCGGCGATTTCATTCAAAAATATCATCGCTTCATCAACAGTTTTATTCTCAAACCCACCTGTGCATAAGGACTCAACCATGGTTGTTGTTGAATAATCTAAACCCTCGTAGAGGATATGAACTAACCTAACCTTCTCCAAACCATGATGAGGACATTGAGATATCAAGTTATTGAACCTTTCTAAATACCTATATAAAGATTCTCCCTCTTATTGGGAAAAAGTACATATTTGTGTCCTAATAGACGATGTTTTATGCCTTGGGAAAAACTTATGTATAAAGGAAGAAGTAAGTTGGTCATAAGTTGCAATTTACTCAGAGTCCAAACTATACATCCAAGATTTGGATTTATCTTTTAAGGAAAAGGGGAATAACCTAAGTTTCAACGCATCATCACTTAGGTTCTTAATTTTCAGAGTACTACAAACTTCCTCAAATTCCCTAACATGAAAATAGGGGTTCTCATTCTCCTTCCATAAAAACATTTGGAGCATCTGTAAAGTCCCAGGTTTTAGTTCATAATTTGCCTCGGTTTCAACTAACTTGATACAAGAAGAACGAGAGGTCCTAGTTGGGTTTAGCAAAGCTTTCAAAGTTTCCAAAAACGGGGCTCTCAAAAGAAGAGTCTTCGAGCTCCCCGCCTTCACAAGAAAAACTACTAGGTTTGTCACTAATCAAACGACCTAGAGTGTTTCTTTTCCAAGCCCATTTAAGAACTTCGGGCATACACTAGAAAAACAAAATCAAAAAGAAAAGTCTTAAAACGGAAGGGATGTTCTATGCAAACACAAACAAGGCTGACTCCACCACAACAAACCTACTGATTCTAGCAAACAAAAAGCATGATGGATCCACTTAGATTGTTTCTAGACCATCTTATAATCCTTCGAACGGGAATCCGTTACAGTTTAAGCAAACCCCTCTGGAATCAATCCGAGTCAAAGTAAGTTGAATAGAGACGAGGGAAGCTCGGTGGAGCTTTGATACCCAAGGCCTCATCGGTATTACAAGGAGGCGCAGTCACGCATTCAACTTACAGAAACCGTCAAGAAATTTGAAGTATGCTTAATAGAGTAACCAATATTTTTCGAATGACTTTCCTGCTAAGCTCGTTACCTTATCGGTCTCGTTCTAGTCAAAATTTTAGGCTTAGGTTCGCGCTTGATGTCGTTTTCCTAAGGCGGGCAAGAAGAGAACGGTGATGAAATCCGAACCCTTATCTTGTATGGCCAGTCCTTGCCCTTTACTAGGAAATTAAAGCAGCCATTTCAAGTCCTCAACATATATGCATACGAAGGA
Organism: Papaver somniferum; assembly: GCF_003573695.1. Taxonomy (NCBI): domain Eukaryota; kingdom Viridiplantae; phylum Streptophyta; class Magnoliopsida; order Ranunculales; family Papaveraceae; genus Papaver; species Papaver somniferum. The sequence goes on along the minus strand of NC_039365.1, from coordinate 157,283,810 downwards.
AGACTGTAACTCGCTGACAGGGGATTCGCGAGTGTTTCGACAAACTTACCTCCCGTACCAGACGGGGGATGAACCTTTGTAGTCGATTCGGGCCACGACTTCTATGTCATGTACGAACCCGAGGGCCGAGGTGATATCGTAATCACCGTCCTTCTCTGCAAACAATTTATATTTAAACTACCCTTCCGTAGGGTTTAAAAATAATGTCCCAAAATTTAAAGTCCAAAGTCCAAAAATATAAAGTGCAAAAGAAAAAGAAAGTCTAAAAAAAAATAAAAATCTACAAAAATAAAAATGTCTCTCTTCTTATTTTTTTTCTCTTTTTTTATATGAAAAAAAATCTTCTTCTTTCGCTCCTTTCGTGCCTTTTACTCCAGTCTTTAAGTATTCACCAAAAGCTTTGGCAAAATTTTCTTTGGCTCCAAATTCCAAAATCTGAAAGAAAAAAACAAAAACCCAAAATGATGTGAGTTTTAATCGTTGTTGTAAATAAGGATTCGAACTCTAAGACTTGCGAAGATTAATTTTAAAGATTTAATGAAAATAATAAATATAAACAAAAGAGAGAGTTACTGGGACTAGGATTCCACCAAATATTCAAATTCATGCGATTCACCTATTTATTCTGAACCATTATACCTTATTCAATAAGAATTTTGACTCCATTTCTTTGCCTAAGGTGGATTCTTAAAATATTAATTGTAAATCTTAAGCATGGCATATCAAAAGAATTAATCCTTAGCATAAACCATCAAATGAAATGACAATTAATTAAGAAAAATATTTTTCTAATTTTAATTTAATGCAAATAGTCATATAAATAATTAAATGAATTTACCCCATGACGAATTTTGGTTTCCTCCGTCGTCCCAGTGTTGGGGTTTAGCTACTCATGATGTAGACACTCTCAAAATATTTTTTATATAGCTCAAATGATGTTTACAATGAAGAAAAGGAGAAAAATAACATAAACCGCTAAACATGCGTTATAAACTCTCCCAACTCTCGATGCCCATCTATGACTCCAGTAAACTCATTATATAGTCTCAACAACACCCAATATCTCTTGTTCAATGCGCAAATATTCTCTCTTTACTCCATTATTCTCCACGGGAATATTTTCCATTATTATCACGCGATTCTAAGTTGTTTGATTCATCCCAAAACCCCCCATTAAACAGCGGCAGATAATAAAATAATATCCTACGTAACTTCCTATTATAACTCAGAGAATCAAATCATTTAAACCCGAAAATATATTCTTTTGACTTCTCTGCCAAATCATGGAGATTTTTATTCTCCTTCCCTTTTCTGTTACGTGTATATGAGCCGTTGAACTATCTTCAGGATAATAACAAATCAAAACAGAATATCTTATTTCCATTTCCTTCCATATAACTCCTCCAATCAATGCAGAATATACTCCCATGGAAAATCTTCTCCAAATCAGCATGTAATAACACAAACAATATCTTCACCTCTATTTTCTTAAAACCGAGAATATATCCTTCCTTTTACAAATCAAAGGCAATCACCTCTCCTCCCCTTATGCAATCCGGGCGTGCGAATAGAAATTAGGATGCCCCTTATTAATTGGGTACCCCTTATCCAAAACCGGGAGTCCGAATAACATGTGTCCTCCGGGATACAAAAACCACTTTTCGAGCAACTTTCTCCACAAGAGCTTATTTCATAAAAACACCTACAAACAAGTTTATTAGTGATAAAATGAGTCTCAGCTAATGTATTTATGGGTGAAAATGTTTCGCACTTTCGTTCTCATCAAATTCCCCCACACTTACATTTTGCTAGTCCTCGAGCAAAACAGAAAACTGACCCTCTACACAGCTGGTCATATAATAAGAGAGAAAGAGAGACCCGCTACACAGCTGGTCTTATAATAAGAGAGAAAGAGAGACCCGTTACACAACTGGTCTTTTTTTTTTTTAGACCCGCTACACAGCTGGTCATATAATAAGATAAAGAGAAGAGACCCGCTACACAGTTGGTCATAACATGCAAGAAAAATGAGCAGACCCGCTACACAGCTGGTCATGATGTGCAAGGAATTTCTTGAAAAAATAAAGTAAAAAGTTAACCTCTCCCCCACACTTAAACATTACATTGTCCTAAATGTAATTGAGTCATCCAACGCAAATATTAAGATGGGAAATGCAAAAAGTATACGAAAAAATAATATATATATATATATATAAAAACACCTACTGGAATATACAAAAAGGGTCCCCATAAACTAACAACCTGAAAATTTGGGGATCAACCCAAAATACAACATTTACAAATGACAACTTCACACTTATGTTATCACGATGCGGAGACACTGAAACTATAAAAAACAGAGACTTACCTCCAAACCAAGTTTTTACAACACAAGGAAGTGTGTAAAGAACATAATATGGGGATATTATTGGGACTGAAAAATTTTCAATTAGCTCATGTACGATATCAGAAATAGGCAAGTCCTTTGGGAACTTAGATGCAAAGTAATCGAACAACACTTTAGAAGCACACAATTCTAACCCTAAATTAGGCAACTTTTGGAAGTCTAGGGGTTTAGAAACAACTTCTAAGTTGGGTGAATTATCTTGTGGGATAGATTCATCTATGGAATTAGGCAAATCATCCACACAATCATCCACAGGGCCATCTATATGTTCTATTTGGATAAGAGAGTCACTGCAAGATTCATCATTATCAGCATATAATCTTTGACATTCAAGAACTCTCAATCTTTGTTCCAAACTAGGCGGTGTGTGTTTGTAATATTTATCATATATTATTAAAGGTGATTCTTCACTTACCACGTGTGGAGTAGAAACTCCATATTGTTGCCTACGCTTATATTCAGCAAGCGTCATCTCAGATGAGGTTTCCTGATAATTTGACTTTCTATGCTTATATTCCGCCAGCGTCATCTTAGGTGACATCTCCTCGGAAGAAGTCATCATCCTCAAAAAGTCCTTGAAAAGAAATACAAAAAGAAACGCATAAAAAGGAAAAAAAATATCTAAAATGAAATGAAAATAATGTAAAAAATAAAAATAAACCTACAAATTAATCTAAAAACAAATCCGCGTCGGCCGTGCCAAAATGATGTGATTTTTAATCGTTGTTGTAAATAAGGATTCGAACTCTAAGACTTGCGAAGATTAATTTTAAAGATTTAATGAAAATAATAAATATAAACAAAAGAGAGAGTTACTGGGACTAGGATTCCACCAAATATTTATATTCATGCGATTCACCTATTTATTCTAAACCATTATAGCTCATTCAATAAGAATTTTGACTCTATTTCTTTGCCTAAGGTGGATTCTTAAAATATTAATTGTAAATCTTAAGCATGGCATATCAAAAGAATTAATCCTTAGCATAAACCATCAAATGAAATGAAAATTAATTAAGAAAAATCTTTTTCTAATTTTAATTTAATGCAAATAGTCATATAAATAATTAAATGAATTTACCCCACGACGAATTTTGGTTTCCTCCGTCGTCCCAGTGTTGGGGTTTAGCTACGCATGATGTAGACACTCTCAAAATATTTTTTTATATATCTCAAATGGTGTTTACAATGTAGAAAAGGAAAAAAATAACATAAACCGCTAAACATGCGTCACAAACTCTCCCAACTCACGATGCCCATCTATGACTCCAGTAAACTCATTATAGTCTCAACAACATCCAATATCTCTTGTTCAATGCGCAAATATTCTCTCTTTACTCCATTATTCTCCACGGGAATATTTTCCATTATTATCACGCGATTCTAAGTTGTTTAATTCATCCCAAAACCCCCCCATTAAACAGACGCAAATAATAAAATAATATCCTACATAACTTCCTATTATAACTCAGAGAATCAAATCATTTAAACCCGAAAATATCTTTTTTTGACTTCTCTGCCAAATCATGGAGATTTTATTCTCCTTCCCTTTTCTGTTACGTGTATATGAGCCGTTGAACTATCTTCAGGATAATAACAAATCAAAACAGAATATCTTCTTTCCATTTCCTTCCATATAACTCCTCCAATCAATGCAGAATATACTCCCATGGAAAATCTTCTCCAAATCAGCATGTAATAACACAAAACAATATCTTCACCTCTATTTTCTTAAAACCGAGAATATATCCTTCCTTTTACAAATCAAAGGAAATCACCGCTCCTCCCCTAATCCAATACGGGCGTGCGAATAGAAATTAGGATGCCCCTTAGTAATTGGGTACCCCTTATCCAAAACTGGGAGTCCGAATAACATGTGTCCTCCGGGGTACAAAAACCACTTTTCGAGCAACTTTCTCCATAAGAGCTTATTTCATAAAAATACCTACAAACAAGTTTATTAGTGATAAAATGAGTCCCAGCTAATGTATTTATGGGTGAAAATGCTTCGCACTTTCGTTCTCATCAAATTCCCCCACACTTACGTTTTGCTAGTCCTCGAGCAAAACCGAAAACTGACGCGCTACACAGATGGTCATATAATAACAGAGAAAGAGAGACCCGCTACACAGCTGGTCTTATAATAAGAGAGAAAGAGAGACCCGTTACACAGCTGGTCTTTTTTTTTTAGACCTGCTACACAGCTGGTCATATAATAAGATAAAGAGAAAGAGACCCGCTACACAGCTGGTCATATAATGTAAGAAAAGAGAAAAGACCCGCTACACAGCTAGTCATAACATGCAAGAAAAATGAGCAGACCCGCTACACAGTTGGTCATGATGTGCAAGGAATTTCCTGAAAAAATAAAGTAAAAAGTTAACCTCTTCCACACTTAAACATTACATTGTCCTCAATGTAATTGAGTCATCCAACACAAATATTAAGATGGGAAATGCAAAAAGTAAACGAAAATATATATATATATATATATATATATAAAAAAACACCTACTGGAATATACAAAAAGGGTCCCCATAAACTAAGAACCTGAAAATTTGGGGATCAACCCAAAATACAACATTTACAAATGACAACTTCACACTTATGTTATCACGATGCGGAGACACTGAAACTATCAAAAACAGAGACTTACCTCCAAACCAAGTTTTTACAACACAAGGAAGTGTGTAAAGAACATAATATGGGGATATTATTGGGAATGGAAAATTTTCAATTAGCTCATGTACGATATCAGAAATAGGCAAGTCCTCTGGGTACTTAGATGCAAAGTAATCCAACAACACTTTAGAAGCACACAATTCTAACCCTAAATTAGGAAACTTTTGGAAGTCTAGGGGTTTAGAAACAACTTCTAAGTTGGGTGAATTATCTTGTGGGATAGATTCATCTATGGAATTAGGCAAATCATCCACACAATCATCCACAAGGTCATCTATATGTTCTATTTGGAACAGAGAGTCACTGCAAGATTCATCATCATCAGCGTATAATCTTTGACATTCAAGAACTCTCAATCTTTGTTCCAAACTAGGCGGTGTGTGTTTGTAATACTTCTCATATATTGTTAAAGGTGATTCTTCACTTACCACATGTGGAGTAGAAACTCCATACTGTTGCGTACGCATATATTCAGCAAGCGTCATCTCAGATGAGGTTTCCTGATAATTTGACTTTCTATGCTTATATCCCGCCAGCGTCATCTTAGTTGACATCTCCTCGGAAGAAGTCATCATCCTCAAAAAGTCCCTGAAAAGAAATACAAAAAGAAACGCATAAAAAGGAAAAAATAAAATTTAAAATGAAATGAAAATGATGTAAAAAATAAAAATAAACCTAAAAATTAATCTAAAAACAAATCCGCGTCGGCGGTGCCAAAATGATGTGATTTTTAATCGTTGTTGTAAATAAGGATTTGAACTCTAAGAGTTGTGAAGATTAATTTTAAAGATTTAATGAAAATAATAAATATAAACAAAAGAGAGAGTTATTGGGACTAGGATTCCACCAAATATTCAAATTCATGCGATTCACCTATTTATTCTTGACCATTATAGCTCATTCAATAAGAATTTTGACTCTATTTCTTTGCCTAAGGTGGATTCTTAAAATATTAATTGTAAATCTTAAGCATGACATATCATAAGAATAAATCCTTAGCATAAACCATCAAATGAAATGACAATTAATTAAGAAAAATCTTTTTCAAATTTTAATTTAATGCAAATAGTCATATAAATAATTAAATGAATTTACCCCATGATGAATTTTGGTTTCCTCCGTCGTCCCAGTGTTGGGGTTTAGCTACTCATGATGTATACACTCTCAAAATATTTTTTATATAGCTCAAATGGTGTTTCCAATGAAGAAAAGGAGAAAAATAACATAAACCGCTAATCATGCGTTACAAACTCTCTCAACTCTCGATGCCCATCTATGACTCCAGTAAACTCATTATATAGTCTCAACAACACCCAATATCTCTTGTCCAATGCGCAAATATGCTCTCTTTACTCCATTATTCTCCACGGGAATATTTTCCATTATTATCACGCGATTCTAAGTTGTTTGATTCATCCCAAAACACCCCATTAAACATCCGCAAATAATAAAAGAATATCCTACGTAACTTCCTATTATAACTCAGAGAATCAAATCATTTAAACCCGAAAATATCTTCTTTTGACTTCTCTGCCAAATCATGGAGATTTTTATTCTCCTTATATTTTCTGTTACGTGTATATGAGCCGTTGAACTATCTTCAGGATAATAACAAATCAAAACAGAATATCTTCTTTCCATTTCTTTCCATATAACTCCTCCAATCAATGCAGAATATACTCCCATGGAAAATCTTCTCCAAATCAGCATGTAATAACACAAACAATATCTTCACCTCTATTTTCTTCAAGCCGAGAATATATCCTTCTTTTTACAAATCAAAGGCAATCACCGCTCCTACCCTTATCCAATCCGGGCGTGCGAATAGAAATTAGGAATCCCCTTAGTAATTGGGTACCCCTTATCCAAAAATGGGAGTCCGAATAACATGTGTCCTCCGGGTACAAAAACCACTTTTCGAGCAACTTTCTCCATAAGAGCTTATTTCATAAAAACACCTACAAACAAGTTTATTAGTGATAAAATGAGTCCCAGCTAATGTATTTATGGGTGAAAATGCTTCGCACTTTCGTTCTCATCAAATTCGCCCACACTTACATTTTGCTAGTCCTCGAGCAAAACAAAAAACTGACCCGCTACACAGCTGGTCATATAATAAGAGAGAAAGAGAGACCGGCTACACATCAGGTCTTATAATAAGAGAGAAAGAGAGACCCGTTACACAACTGGTCTTTTTTTTAGACCCGCTACACAACTGGTCATATAATGCAAGAAAAAAGAAAAGACCCGCTACACAGCTGGTCATAACATGCAAGAAAAATGAGTAGACCCGCTACACAGCTGGTCATGATGTGCAAGGAATTTCCTGAAAAAATCAAGTAAAAAGTTAACCTCTCCCCCACACTTAAACATTACATTGTCCTCAATGTAATTGAGTCATCCAACGCAAATATTAAGATGGGAAATGCAAAAAGTAAACGAATATATATATATATATATATATATATAAACACCTATTAGAATATACAAAAAGGGTCCCCATAAACTAACAACCTGAAAAGTTGGGGATCAACCAAAAATACAACATTTACAAATGACAACTTCACACTTATGTTATCACGATGCGGAGACACTGAAAATATCAAAAACAGAGACTTACCTCCAAACCAAGTTTTTACAACACAAGGAAGTGTGTAAAGAACATAATATGGGGATATTATTGGGACTGGAAAATTTTCAATTAGCTCATGTACGATATCAGAAATAGGCAAGTCCTCTGGGTACTTAGATGCAAAGTAATCCAACAACATTTTAGAAGCACACAATTCTAACCCTAAATTAGGCAACTTTTGGAAGTCTAGGGGTTTAGAAACAACTTCTAAGTTGGGTGAATTATCTTGTGGGATAGATTCATCTATGGAATTAGGAAAATCATCCACAGGGTTATCTATATCTTCAATTTGTCACAGAGAGTCACTGCAAGATTCATCATCAGCAGCATATAATCTTTGACATTCAAGAACTCTCAATCTTTGTACCAAACTATGCGGTGTGTGTTTGTAATACTTCTCATATATTGTTAAAGGTGATTCTTCAATTACCACATGTGGAATAGAAACTCCATACTGTTTCCTACGCTTATGTTCAGCAAGCGTCATCTCAGATGAGGTTTCCTGATAATTTGACTTTCTACGCTTATATTCCGCCAGCGTCATCTTAGGTGACATCTCCTCGGAAGAAGTCATCATCCTCAAAAAGTCCCTGAAAAGAAATAAAAAAAGAAATGCATAAAAAGGAAAAAAAGAAAATCTAAAATGAAATGAAAATAATGTAAAAAATAAAAATAAACCTAAAAATTAATCTAAAAACAAATCCGCGTCGACGGTGCCAAAATGATGTGATTTTTAATCGTTGTTGTAAATAAGGATTCGAACTCTAAGACTTGCGAAGATTAATTTTAAAGATTTAATGAAAATAATAAATATAAACAAAAGAGAGAGTTACTGGGACTAGGATTCCACCAAATATTCAAATTCATGCGATTCACCTATTTATTCTAAACCATTATAGCTCATTCAATAAGAATTTTGACTCTATTTCTTTGCCTAAGGTGGATTCTTAAAATATTAATTGTAAATCTTAAGCATGACATATAAAAAGAATTAATCCTTAGCATAAACCATCAAATGAAATGACAATTAATTATGAATAATCTTTTTCTAATTTTAATTTAATGCAAATAGTCATATAAATAATTAAATGAATTTATCCCATGACGAATTTTGGTTTCCTCCGTCGTCCCAGTGTGGGGGTTTAGTTATTCATGATGTAGACACTTTCAAAATATTTTTTATATAGCTCAAATGGTGTTTACAATGAAGCAAAGGAGAAAAATAACATAAACCGCTAAATATGCGTTACAAACTCTCCCAACTCTCGATGCCCATCTATGACTCCAGTAAACTCATTATATAGTCTCAGCAGCACCCAATATCTCTTGTTCAATGCACAAATATTCTCTCTTTACTCCATTATTCTCCACGGGAATATTTTCCATTATTATCACGCGATTCTAAGTTGTTTGATTCATCCCAAATCCCCCTATTAGACAGCCGCAAATATTAAAAGAATATCATATGTAACTTCCTATTATAATTCAGAGAATCAAATCATTTAAACCCGAAAATATCTTTTTTTGACTTCTCTGCCAAATCATGGAGATTTTATTCTCCTTCCCTTTTCTGTTACGTGTATATGAGTCGTTGAACTATCTTCAGGATAATAACAAATCAAAACAGAATATCTTCTTTCCATTTCCTTCCATATAACTCCTCCAATCAATGCAGAATATACTCCCACGGAAAATCTTCTTCAAATCAGCATGTAATAACACAAACAATATCTTCACCTCTATTTTCTTCAAACCGAGAATTTATCCTTCCTTTTACAAATCAAAGGCAATCACCGCTCCTCCCCTTATCCAATCCGGGAGTGCGAATAGCAATTAGGATGCCCCTTAGTAATTGTGTACCCCTTATCCAAAAATTGAGAGTCCGAATAACATGTGTCCTTCGGGGTACAAAAACCACTTTTTGAGCAACTTTCTCCATAAGAACTTATTTCATAAAAACACCTACAAACAAGTTTATTAGTGATAAAATGAGTCCCAACTAATGTATTTATGGGTGAAAATGCTTCGCACTTTCGTTCTCATCATGCATGAGCTGGTAATTGTCATTCCCTTCCCGCGAAAACCTAGCTTCTAGGGTTTACTCCTTTCTCCTGGTGTGACCGTGTGTATGGTTCCCGTGGTGGGGCGCACCTCATCAGCCGGGCGCAAATTTCCCGCTGCAGGGTATAGTCTTGGCATGAGGTGGTGATGCAGGGTCTGTCAGTCCCCATTTCTTTGCCTATGCGCATTATGACTTTGAAACAAATTAGCTTGCATCCAGGATGGATCTCCTGTGTCTGATAAAATAATTTCCATGCAGTTTCTGTAATAATTTCTCTTCGTATTGTTCAATTGTAGTTATTTCGAAGGTGGAAGTAGCGTGAGAGAATTTTCGTTAGGATGTCATTTGAAAAAATTTATGCCGTACTAAAAGATGTTGGAAATTCCAAGCAAAACATAGATGATGAGTTCTTTACAACATCCGCCACGATTAGGAGAAATCATCCCAAGTATGTGTCGATTCTTTTGACTGGTCCGGAAAGTGAAGGAGAGGCCCGGTCGGTTCGACTAGGAGGTGTAATAAGGTTTTTTCTTCAGAGGAAAGAGTATCATGCTTCTCCTATTGACTTTAAAATCTCTGTGAGTCTGTCCCGTCCCTTTGAGAAATGGATGTGATTCATGATGAGCCAGGAATGTGTAAAAGCCAGTTTCACCAAGGCGCATATCATTGATGCTATCGCGGCTTCCGCAGTGCTTCAAAAAAGGAAAGATATTCTAGGCTTGGTTGCTTTTATTTCCAGATGGTGTCCAGACACTCACACGGACATATGCAGGTGGGGTGAAATGACTACCTGATAGACACATTTTTGTGTCTAATTTGTCTCGATTCTATATATTGTTAGAGCTCATTTTTGTACTTATTATGGTGTTTTATGTGTGTGTAGGTATTTTTGGCCAATAAACATTTTTGGAAAAATCGGCTCGAAAATTTGTCTAAAGCACCTGGAGGAAATGATATTGGCACCCAGAGATTGGATAAGGGGCACCCTATGGCACCCCCAAGAGAGCTGCTATCTACACCCTTACTCTGGATAGGGGACACCCTTTATCTTCACCAGAATTTTGGCGGGAAAAACTGAATTCAAATTCAGTTTTGCAGCGGAATTTTTAGGCGAGATTTTGCTGGAGTTTTGGCCGGATTCAATGGGCTCTTTGGATTGGATATATCCTGTTATGAGTAAACAGGGCTGGTAGGTGTGATCGGATCGAATGAGTTGGGCTAGATAAGCCGGAAGAAGAAATCAGAGGTGTGGAGTTTCACGGGACTGTTGAGATTTCATGAATCGGATTTGGAGTGATTCAGCTGCATATTTTTGTTGGGCTGGACTTCTTAAATCATAACAGGGCTGGTATAAGTTATTTAACGGAGCAAATTGGACTGGATTATCGGGTTTCCTACAAAACAGTAAGAGAAATATTATCGAGTTTGTGTGGGATTGTTTATGGAAGTTACGTGCAGAGAAAAGAAATATATTTGCTTTGGGAAGATTCGGTTCTATCTTTGGAAGTGTTTGGAACAACTCATATGCGGCAATAGAGAAAAAGAAAAGGAATTATGCTCGGAACTTTAGAGAGAAGTAAAACAGAGTATGGTGTACTCTCGGGTACTTTTTTGGTGTTATTAAAGTCAGTTACATGGAGAAAATATTCCCTGAGATCTCATTCAGCAAATATAGAGGAGTTTGGGTTGAAAAAGGGAAAGAGACGCGCAGAAAGATGCAAGGAAATCCCGTAACTTTGGAAGAAAAGTCCGAGACTTTTGATTTTCTCGATTTTTTAGAGACCTTTGGTGTATAAATATAGAGGTTCGAGTTCCAGGGAGGGGTGTCGAGTAGTTTGGGGCCTTTACGTAGTTTAGGGGAAGCTCTAGTATGAAGAAATCACGCTACAGAGAAAGTTGCAGCAGCAGGAGGAAGAAGACGAAGCTGAAGAACATTAGTCGACCCAAGTCAGTCGCAGAAAAGTGTGGTTTATCCACGACACACATAGTATCGTTCCCAGCAGTCTTACATCTTCTGTATCGTTAGTAACAGTCGATCTGCCACGCATATAAACGTTGCAATTGATATGTTTTATCTTTTTATTGTATTTTCACTCACTTCAAACACTTTGGAGCCATGAATAAATATTTTGAGCATGTTTTTTATGAGGAGCTAAACCCCAACACTGGGATGACGGAGAAAGCCATATTTCATGCGTGTGGTAATTATATTTAATTCTTTTTATGACTTTTTGCATTAATTTAATCGTTTTATGATTTTTATTAATTAGTTGTGAAGTCATATGATGATGTATGCTTGGTCTAAGTGCTTTTGATGCATCATGCTAGTGATTTACAGTTAATCTTTTTAAAATCTACCCTGGCAAAGAATTAGAGTCAATAAACTAGAGCTATAATTGTCTAAGAATTGATTGTTGAACCACATGATATGAGGTTTGGTGGAATCCTGAGTCTCAGTAATCTCTCGACATTGTGACAAACCTTGTGTATATATTTTCTTTATTTTTATTGTTTTCTATTTTTAAATCTGAAATCAGTCTCAACAAGTCCGAGAAACGAACACTTTACTTACCACTACAAAATTACATCAATTTTTGGCGCCGCCGACGCGGATTTGTATTTAGATTTGTTTTAGGTTTATTTTTATTTTTATTATTCTTTTTTGTTCCTTTTTACGCGTTTTGGTATTTTTCGATTCTTTTCAGATTTGGAGCGAAGCTACAAGGAAAGAAAAAGTGTTATAAAAGGAAAGCATCGCCAAAGAGGAAAGAAAAGAGGAATCCGAAAGAAGTGAAGAAGAAGATTTTGTATATAATTATTTTGTTTATTTTTAGAAACTGTAAATAGGATTTTATTTTTGTAATTTTTCTTTTCCTTTTTCTTTTTGGACATTTTTATTTTTGGACTTTATTTTTGGACTGGACATTATTATTATTTTGAAACCCTAAGGAAGGTTTAAAAATTAAATATAAACTGTTTGCAGGGAAGGACGGAAGTTACGATACTGTCTCGGCCCCACGGGTTCGTACACTGACATTGGAGTCGGTGGCCTGAGTCGACTTCAACGGTTCATCGCCCGTCTGGTACGGGAGGTAAGACTCTATCCACCCACGAATCCCCTGTCAGTGGGTTTTATTTTGTGTGACAACTCACAACCCTGCAGTAGAATGTCGAACTGGTATTACAATAGCCAATACAACGAATATCCGACTGAGTTTAAAAATGGACGTTACTACTTTGACCATAGTGTGAACAGTGGTTGGGAACATCAGCCTTTTGAAGATTATGGTCCATACCATGGTGAGCCCAATTACTATCCACATACGCACCGGTCATATGAGCAAAATTCTTATATTTCTCCTTTAGAAGAGTCTCTCAGGAAATTAGAAGAGTCGACACGTAGGATAACTGAGATGAATAACTTAGTTTATGACGAAAGAAAACTTTCTATAGAGGAATCCCTCAAGCTGGTAGCTGAGACGAACGAAAAAATTTCTCGAAATAATCTTAATTTTCAATACAGTGTCTCCAATAATACCCTTGAAAATGAGGATAGTTATTTGCATAAACAGGATGACGAGGATAAAATTGGTTACACTACTTGTTTAGATGAGGTTCAACCATTTTCATGTTCTTATAATGATGATTATGATGAGGATAATTTTGATGAAGAATATGAAATATGTAGGCATAGTGATCAGGAATTTGTTACTCCAATTAAGCTTTACGATGATAATATTATTTCTAGTTCAAATCAAATAAATTAATAATTATTCACCTATTCAAAAGGACGAGGATTTGACTAGAGATACCCCCGTTTTAGACGATGTAGTATTTCCTGTTTACAAAGTCGATAATGGTTTAGAGGAACGAGTTTATTCTGAGAATACTGTTTTAGAGTCCCAGGACTTATAAACATTAGTATTAGACGAAGAAGATTAACTCGTAGAGATTTTAAATATGAGTGAGGATGCATCACCTGAGTATAATCTACACGAAGAAATTGACCATTTTCAGGATTCTGATGATCTAGAAATTAGGGAAATTATAGCTAGTCTATCTAGAGACACCCAAAACTCTAAGTTTGGGGGTGATTATCATTCTCCTTGTGCCTTACCTTTAGCTCTTACAGAGATCCCTCACTTGGGACTTGACATATGTGCCTCAACCATTTTAAAAGATTATCTTCATACACGTTTTCCTGAACCTAGTGATGTCCATAAGGAAGTTCAGTTGTTATAAACCCATCCTCTGGTTGATGTGGTTTTCCCAGGCTATGATACCAAGATTGACTTTGTTTTCCCACCAAATATTTTTCTTCCAAATGTGGGGATGTATGAATTTCAAATGTGTCAGTTACTGAGTTTTGAGACTAAACCTAAGTACTTTAGGATATTAGAAACGACACATTTTCCTAAGATTGACCATCACTTTCATCTTGGTCAAATGTGTGAGTCAAAACTGATTGACTTTAAAGATCCGCAATTGTTCAGGTTAATATTATGTACTTCTAAGCTTTTACTTGAGTTTTTCCAGACTCTAATACCTGAATCGGATTTTAGCTACGAAGAAACGCAACCCATGAAAATATTTTATTTGGACCCAGTTATAGAACATGAACCTGAACCACAACTAGATGTAGTTGTGTTAAACGGGAAACTAGACAAGGGTGTGCTTTATTTGTTTATTTTCTTGACAGGTTGTAGATTCCTTTTACTTGTGATAGCTCTATTTGGTTTTGATGACCCACAGATATTTCGGCTATTACTTTATGATTTTATAAGGTGACTAATCCTTTCTTAGTCTGGCTGAAGACATTAAACTTAACACTTCTTGGGAGGTAACCCAATATTGATGCGACACGGTAATATCTTTCCTTATCTCTTTTGCTTCAAATGGTAACAGTTTCTCCTTGTTCATGCTTTTAACTTCACCTTTGGAACATTGAGGACAATGTTAGATTTAAGTTTGGGGGTATAGGAGAAACTTTTTAGTTGCATAATTAAACTCCAGAGCATAGAAATTTATGCCTATTAAGGATGGCACTAACCAATCTAAGTGTATGGAAGCATTTTGGTTGTAGGAGTTGAGGAACCAATCTGACTAGATGGAAACATCTAAAGAGTCTATTCATAAAAGCACAGAGCTCAGGTGTAATAAATAACGTGATAGTTTCACCATATCTCGTTGAGTCCTTTTCACTTCTGTTTTTATTTTGTTTTGTTTTTAAACTATGTTTATCTAAGTGATTAGGTGGGGCTCACGATTCAAGTTGTTACCAATGCTAGGGTGAATTAGAGTGATTGAGATACAAAAAAAAAAAACAGAGAAAAAAAAAGAGAAATTGAGACCAGAACATCAGACCAACTGGAATAAATTCAATAAAGTCGGCCACTGGAACCCTTGTATATGCCAGTTGTGTTGACCTAGAGTTAGGATTATCGACTACTGGTACCCTTGTATATGCCATTGTGTTGATATTAGTCAGACTAGTATCTCAGTCCATTAGGATAGGTTCATTTTGGCGGAGGCCTTCAGACAGATATGAGAAACACCGTTCACCTGGTAAACATCAAAACCATCTATGTTTTTTTCTGTATCCATCTTCTTGATCTATCCATATGATTAGTTTTGACTCCGGATATTGATGTCCATAGTGCGACTATCTGAGTAGAGCTCTGTCACTTATATATGAATTTTAGTATGCTTGAGTGCAAACTCGTGTACAACAATTGGAATTTCGCATCAGGGTACTTCCTCATGTAGTCAATAAGTATGCCAACCAAGGAGATTCTTTAGTGCCTTCCAAGGTTCTGTGTAGATAGCTAGGGTCTGGAGTATAAAGGTTTTGTGGGTGTACCTCTGGTAATCCCTACCGAGACTATAACTCGGCCACTAGGGACACCTAGGGATTTAAAGGCTTATTGCATACGCTAAAGGCAATCGATGATGCCTGCGATAGTGAGTTAAGATTTTATTTTATTTTTGCTCGAGGAATAGCAAATAATAGGTTTGGGTAGGGCTGTCAATGGATACCCGAATATCCGCTATCCGTTCGAGTTCGTTTGAATCGTTAGGATATTATCCGAAGTTTCATATATCGGTATCGGTGTCGGATAATCACATCGGATAATCACCTATTAATGTAACGGATTCGGTTGTGTTAGTATCCGACGGATAATTATCCGTATCCGATAGCGAGGGTATATATGTAATATACTTATACCCGTAACCCTATTGACTATCAGGGCAAACTAAAAGAAATTCTAGAAACTAAGAGTCTAAGACTGAGACTCTAACTCAGAGACAGAGAGACAGAGAGTAGAGCGACTGGTTTTCAGTTGTTCTTTTCATTTTTTTTTGTAAGAAAAAGATCTGCAGAGTTGTTCTTCTCTTTTCATTTCAACATTTTAACTGTTTTTTAATTTATTATTGGAAACGGATAATTAAAGGATATTATCGTATATCCGTTACTCTTAACGGAACGGATAGCGAATAAAAATTTCAATATCCATCGGATTTTATCGGATAACGGATATCCGATAAAATTAACGGTAACGGATACGGTATAGCAATTATCCGTTTCGATAGCTACCGTTGACAGCCCTAGGTTTGGGGGTATTTGATAGACACGTTTTTGTATCTAATTTGTCTCGATTCTATATATTGTTAGAGCTCATTTTTGTACTTCTTATAGTATTTTATGTGTGTGTAGGTATTTTTGGCCAATAAACATTTTTGGAAAAATCGGCTCGAAAATTTGTCTAAAGCACCTGGAGGAAATGATATTGGCACCCAGAGATTGGATAAGGGGCACCCCATGGCACCCCCAAGAGAGCTGCTATCTACACCCCTACTCTGGATAGGGGGCACCCTTTATCTTCACCAGAATTTTGGCGGGAAAAACTGAATTCAAATTCAGTTTTGCAGCGGAATTTTCAGGCGAGATTTTGCTGGAGTTTTGGCCGGATTCAATGGGCTCTTTGGATTGGATATATCCTGTTATGACTAAACAGGGATGGTAGGTGTGATTGGATCGAATGAGTTGGGATAGATAAGACGGATGAAGAAATCAGAGGTGTGGAGTTTCACGGGACTGTTGAGATTTCATGAATCGGATTTGGAGTGATTCAGCTGCATATTTTTGTTGGGCTGGACTTCTAAAATCATAACAGGGCTGGTATAAGTTATTTAACGGAGCAAATTGGACTGGATTATAGGGTTTCCTACAAAACAGTAAGAGAAATATTATAAGCATTGCAATTGATCTGTTTTATCTTTTTCTTGTAGTTTCACTCTCTTCAAACACTTTAGAGCCATGAATAAATATTTTGAGCATGTTTTTGATATGAGGAGCTAAACCCCAACACTGGGATGACGGAGAAAGCCATATTTCATGCGTGTGGTAATTATATTTAATTCTTTTTACGACTTTTTGCATTAATTTAATCGTTTTATGATTTTTCTTAATTAGTTGTGAAGTCATATGATGATGTATACTTGGTCTAAGTGCTTTTGATGCATCATGCTAGTAGTTAACATTTAATCTTTTTAAAATCTACCCTGGCAAAGAATTAGAGTCAATAAACTAGAGCTATAATTGTCTAAGAATTGATTGTTGAACCACATGATATGAGGTTTGGTGGAATCCTGAGTCTCAGTAAGCTCTCGATATTGTGACAAACCTTGTGTATATATTTTCTTTATTTTTATTGTTTTCTATTTTTAAATCTGAAATCAGTCTCAACAAGTCCGAGAAACGAACACTTTACTTACCACTACAAAATTACATCACTATCTCCTTAGAGAGCGTGGCTGTGTTGCTGAACCTTCCTGTAATAGGAAACCTCGATGTCAAATTGTCTGCAGATGAAGAAGAAATGCGCGCCGCTCTGGTTGTGAAATCAAAAGGATTCGTTCGGAAAAGAACGAGACGAGATGCTTCTATGGCTGGTGGGTGTCTCAGTGGTTTCTCGATGAGTTGGAGCCGAATCAGAAGAATAGTACGCTTCATGTCGTGGCGTTCTTGGCTCTTTGGTTATCCATAGATATTTTCGATGACGGCTCGGGTAAGAAGGAGATAAGACATGAACTTATCAATTTTTCCACAAAATTGGCAAAAGGTGTCATTCTCCCTATTGGCGGCTTGTTTCTTGGTTCTCTGTACACACACTTGGATCAGCTGGTCGCGGACATGTGCGCTTCAAATGGTTACATGAAAGTGGATTCATATATTCATGCCGCCTTTCTACAAGCGTGGATGTGGGAGCACTTCGAAAGGTATGATCCAAAACCGTTGGCCGTACTTCGAAAGGTAGGATACTGCGCTGGTCGAATAGGTGCCCAAAGATTGGTTCGAACCTGGTTGGATTCCTTGATGACTCACACTCAATTTTCGTCCATGGGCTCCGCTGCATGCGTACATAACTCATATCAGTACCTTCGCTCCTGCTCCGAGCATGTCTTTATCTTCTGATAAAGAGGATATGAGTATTGGAGAGATGGTGTTCATGCAAAGCTGCACACCCGGTTATGTGTCGTCTTTCTTTCGGGGATCTTGCAAAGCAGTCTCTTACAATATCGATAGGGCGGCTCGGCATATGGGTATTGACCAAGGGGTCCCACTTGTTCTTCATCCGATTGTTCCAGAAGTCTCGTTGCCAACTGTTCTCGATGCTACTGTTGTTGTGTCGGGTAAAAGTCTCCCTTTCCTGCTTGCGGAACGAAATCCATCAACAACCTCCAAATATAACATATTTTGGTAGGATGAGTTTATCGTTTTCCATGGATTCGTAAATGATGTGGTAGAAAACCGTCACGGTAAGCCTTCTCCTACGGTTTTAATGGAGCATCCACTGCTGAGGGATCCTTCTTCGCCCAAGCGAAAATCCGTTAGCCCGAATGCAGATAGTCCCCAAGTGAAGGAGCGAAGATCTAAAAGCCGTGCAGATGGTTCCCAGTCAGTTTCGACATCCCTACTGACTTTCAGTTCGTCCAATATGCGGGTACGTGTGATTTTCCTCTTGACTTTAGTTGGATCGTGTATATCCTTGTTTCTTTCCTAAGTATCAGTCTTTTTATCTTGCCTAGGGTCCCAGCAGCGTGAACGCATTTACCAAACTTGCAAGTAGTCAGAAAACATCGCTTCTCGAGATGGAGGGTGGCAGTGCTGAGCCTATCTGTGGCGATGGGGAACCCGAGAAGGATGAAAGCTAAGAGTTCAGTGATGGCGAGAGTAGTTCTTCCGTGAGCAGTGTTGAATCTTCCTCTAGCCAGTCTGAACGCGAATCAGTGAGTCTCCCACATGTTTTTTTTCTTTCTCTTTGGAAAATATCTAATCCGCGATGTCATAGGGGGAAACCGTTTCTGAAGATGTCCCTGAGACGGAGACTGGTGGTGATACATCTTTGTCTCCAATTGTGGCAGATGCACCGGCGACCTTGGAATAGATGTTGATCGAGATGAAAACATCGTTGTGACTCAGACAATGGAGAGTACTCCAGTGGCCGCAGGTGCAATTGTCGTTATGAATCCCTTGCCGGTTGCTTATGTAGACGTGGGCGCCACTTTCAACTCTCCATACCAGGTTCGTTATCCGTATCATGTGTTGATCGGGGGATTTAGCGTGCCATCCAAACATGCGGCGCTATACACCAAGATATGGGAAAGCTACAGACATATCACCACGACCAAGAAGGTTACTAGTCAATTTGCGTTGGTTAAGCGTGTGGAGGAATCTTTGTCTTCGATTGACGACATGTGCAACGTGACCGGTAATACTGTTTCTGAGGATGTAATCTCGAGCTAGAGGTTCCATCGTGACATGTGTGTAAACTTCGAGTTCAATGTTCCTTGGTTCTTTGAAGGTTTCTCTGAGGTTGAAAAGTTGCTGGTCGAAACAGCCGAAGTCCTTCTGCGAATATGGTAAAGAAGCAGGAAGCGGAAGTCGAAAAATTGTCCAGGAAGCTGAAGTTGAAGAGGGCGGATCTCCAAAGAACGAAGGAGGCTCTTTCTAAGGAGAGCAAGGCATTGTTGAAAAACTTTCCTTGAATGTATTTCTGTCTTCTGAACTTCTTATTTTTAGTTTTTTTTTTGAAAGGCAAATGAAACGCCTAGTTTATGGTTTTGATTTCCTGGATTTTTGGGTTGATAGACAAATGTTACCTTGGGGGTTTTGGATTATTCTTTTTGGAATGAATTGTTTTGGAATTGATTGTTTTGGGAATGATGTTGTCTTGGTTACGATTGCAAGTGACGCAAACATCCCAGGAAAACCATGGAACCGTGAGCATTACGTGTCGGTAGATGACATGGGGTGAAACATAACATGTATATCGTTTTCATCATTCCCGTGAAAACTTGAAATAGCAAACCATGTATTATGTCTAGGTAAGACTTACTCGGTTTCAGGTGTCCTGATGAAAACGGAATCTTCCGGGTGTAAGACCGAGTTTTACGGGAGGCACCACCGTGATTGTGGAAAGTCCCCAGTCGTCTCATCTGATAATCGAGTCATCGATCCCTGGTTGGATCGTTCGCTTTTAACCTCTAGGCAGTCCCCAGTCATCCCTCGCCGTGTCAAGACTGATAATTGGGTCGTCTGGTAACTGAGTCATCGATCCCTGAGCGGATCGCCTACTTCTACCTCCTTGATGTTTGGGTCAAAGCATGAGATCGATGGTCGAACATTGACATTGTAACCGAAATATCAATCTCCCACTTTGTTCTCCAATTGTTTGAGGGTGAAAACGGTTTTTTGCTGATTTTGGTAATTTCGGGTGTGTGGGTGAGAAACAAATTTAAACCCTAAACAATGTACTACAAGGGAGTACTTTAGATTCGAGAGATCAATCTGTAAAAATCCGGCCTAAACCAAGAAATGGTCGTTCCATACTTGCTTCAGTCACAAAGTGAAGGAGAAGGGTTGGTTTTGGGGAGGGAAGCGAAGAAAGTGTTGAGACCAGAATAGTTGATTCTGGAAGAGTAGTTGTTTCACGACTTGTTTCAGAAAGTGGGAAGCTAACAGATGGAAATCTAGCAAATGTTTTCTGAGTGTTGTATCCTCCTGACTTGAACTTGTTGTTCGGTGGAAATAGGTAATGCCTATTTATACAAGTCGAAGTGAAACGTACTCTGGTCTCATTAAGAAATGGAAAACGGGTGAGTAAATGGGAGGAGGTGGTAACCGGTAACGCTTGGAATTGATGTTCCATAACAGAAAGCGTTTCACCATTACTCCTTGTATTTACTAACCGCCTCATCCTTATGACACTTTCTTATAACGAGCGTAGTGTACGCCGCACGCTGTAAACCGCCAAACCAATACCCAATGAGCATCCTCCAGTTTGTGACATGTGTTGATGTCTCGAGTGTTTTTGTGGAAAACATGTAGCATGTTTTTGTTGTCTGGAAAGTTGAGCTTGGGAGACTTTCCGGCTCGGTGGTGACCTTCAACGGTCGAGATTTTGCATTTTAAGAGGAAGGTACCCGTTGATTATTGCAACTTTTCGTTTGGTAGCCAGTGGCATGAAAGTATGATTAGTATGGATTTAATATGGCCCAGTTTAGGCGCGAACAAAAGTTAGGGTTTTGGCTTTGTTTAGGCGCGACCAAACTAGGGCCAAAGGTTTCCATGTGTTAGCTGGTAACCTTGGACGGATAAGATCTTCATCTTAGATGAAAAAGTGGCCGTTGATAGTTGCAGGCCTTTGTTTTGGTAGCCACATAGGGAAGGCCGACATGGTATGGCGCGGCAAGGTGGTTGGAATGCCATTGGCACATGTGGCATGGCATGCCTTGGCGCGGTTTGGCATGGCCAAAACTAGGGTTTTGGGCCAAAGGTTACCGTGCATTTTTTGGCGACCTTGGACGGCTAGGATTTGCATCTAGGATAGAAGGGTGGTCATTGATCGTCGCACGCCTTCGTTTTGGTAGCCGCATAGGGAAGGCCGGCATGGTATGGCGCGGCAAGGTGGTTGGCATGCCATTGGAACATGTGGCATGGTATGCCTTGGCGCGGTTTGGCGTGGCCAAAACTAGGGTTTTGGACCAAAGGTTACCATGTGTTGTTTGGCGACCTTGGACGGCTAGGATTTGCATCCAGGATGGAAGAGTGGTCGTTGATCGTTGCACGCCTTCGTTTTCGTAGCCGCATGGGGAAGGCCGGCATGGTATGGCATGACAAGGTGGTTGGCATGCCATTGGCACATGTGGCATGGCATGCCTTGGAGCGGTTTTGCATGGCCAAAGGTTACCATGCGTTGTTTGGAGACCTTGGACGGCTAGGATTTGCATCTAGGATTGAAGGGTGGCCGTTGATCGTCGCACGCCTTCGTTTTGGTAGCCGCATAGGGAAGGCCGGCATGGTGGGTCCAAGGCCAATAGTGCAGATGGCTTGGCATAGTGGGGCCAAGGGTTTGGTACGGACGGCTTGGCATGGTGGGGCCAAGGCAAGGTGCGATTGGCTTGGCATGGTGGGGAAAACGGTTTGGCATGCCATTGGCGCATGGTGCGGCTAGCATGGTTGGGGACAAGGAAAGGTGCGGTTGGCTTGGCATGGTGGGGCCAAGGGTTTGTCATTCCATTGGCGCATGGTGCGGCTAGCATGGTTGGCATGCCTTGGCGCGGTAGACGCGGCTGGCATGGTTTTCCATTGGCACAGTGGTGCGGCTGGTATGGTTGGCATGCCTTGGCGCGGAGATGTGGCTGGCATGGTTTGCTATTGGCACAGTGGTGCGGCTGGCATGGTTGGCATGCCTTTGCGCGGAAATGTGGCTGGCATGGTTGGCATGCCTTGGCGCGGAGATGTGGCTGGCATGGTTGGCATGCCTTGGCGCGGAGATGTGGCTGGCATGGTTTGCCATTGGCACAGTGGTGAGGCTGGCATAGTTGGCATGCCTTGGCGCGGAGATGTGGCTGGCATGGTTTGTCATTAGCACACTGGTGCGGCTAGCATGGTTGGCATGCCTTGGCACGGTAGCATGAGAATTAGGGTTTGGCATAGATGATGTCGGTCAATGTTAAGGGTTCTGTCGTGGAACATGACACATAAAAAAAAGGTACCCTGGTAATTCTTACTTAGGCATGCTGATCGATTCAATAAATGTGCTAACAATCATAGTGACGTCATGTCAGTTGTACGGTTTTACGATTTTAACCCTAAGCTAAAAACCACCATCAACAACTACACAAGACACAATTGAAGCAAAGATGATTTGATTCACTTGAATCGGTTCGTGAACTTTTATAGCCACGGGTTGCAAACTGCATTCCTTAGTCTTTTTAAGTTTAAGTTCAGAAATCATCTTCAGATATATAACCTTCTCAGGTTCGCAGACTTAAGTTACCGGGCAGAGTTTACAAACTCCAGCAGAAATTCTCGGGTATGAGAACTTCGCCAGTTCGCGGACTTAGTTTCATGCAGGTAGTTTGTCAAGTGCAGCAGAAATTCTCGGGTTTGAGAACTTCGGCAGTTCTCGGACTTGGCTCACGCCATTCTTCTGGTTCTCTTGATCAACAAAGTTCACAAACTTTGGTTCAAGGAATATGACTTATACATAAATGTGTTTCCACAACAATGCTTATGTCCACCACTGATTATGTAATCTAAACTCTCATTTCAATCTTTGAAACATTCTTAGAGGACGTTATACAGTTGTTACACCATTTCTCGTCAAAGCAATTTTCAAGATGATTGAAACATATCATGATTTTCGTCACATGGTAAAGATAAACTTGGTTAAAGAGAAAAGCTTACCAACTCTTATTTCGAGATATAGATAGGCGAGGTATACTCGGCTCGAAATACCAAATGTGTATAACCAAAGTCTATATGTATGTAGCATACGACTTCTTGTCTCAAAGAGTAGGAGATAGAATATATAGACTTTTGAGTGGTAGATAAGTTCAAGTATTCAGGTACCTTTTTGTCGAGAAGTTCCACCGGTTCCTTGAGTAGTTCTTCTACTTGTATGATGAATCGCCATGAAGTCCTTGAGCTCAACTACACTTTCTATCATATTCCTAGACTTAGCTATAATAGACTAGAAATCAAGACTTATAGTTTTGATCACTAACATTGACAAACATGCTTGAGATAGTAACGCATGCGAGTTTGACCGAGCAATGCTCTAACACATAGGTTTCAATTGTTGCTTTGCTAAACCAAAAATTCATCACTATGATACATTCCGAAAGAAAGGTCACTGATGCACACTCTTGTGCATCATATGCGAAAGACCCTTTGTTTATACAGTTTTTGGCTTTGGGATTGCAACACGAGATGGCTCTAGTAGCTAGTCCCGACGTTGATGAACTATGGTCCATGCTTGATCCCTTCGAGTTACGAGTGGATTCTATGAGTTGCGGAATTAGTGGTCCAGCACCTTGTAGCTCATACCATCCAATTGCGAGATGATTGCAACATAGTTGATGAGGTAGTCACTGGATACTCATATTTCCAATCAATATACATACGAGGTACGCATGCACCAATTGAAAATTAGTCATGGATAGGAAAGGAAGCCAATTGAAATGCAAGTTAGAGGAGTGTGCATAATACACTTGCATCAAAAGGATGATGTAAGTCAAGAATGGTGTGAGCCTAGTTGATACACCCTTGGCACGAGAAAGATTAGAGCATACTTTCATCTTATTGCCAAAGTGGAATAATGATTTGGAAATAGGATTTCAATGGAGTATGTGCAAGTTCAAGGCATGTTGTATGCCTGGAAAACACTCGAAAGTCAGTGATACATACAATATGCATTACCATTAGCCTTTATGGCTTTGCATCCTTCGCATAACAAGGATAAGTTGGAAAAGTGTAGAAGCTACGTTTCAGGCATCGTGCTTGCAAAACATTCTGTAAAGGAAAATCAACCTGCATTTTCCTAGTGAACTATGAAGTTTTCCGGGCCAGTTGTTGCATTATATGGGTGGCGCATCGAGGAGTTTCGACCTCTCGGGGGCGTAATTTTCAGGTTCGTCATAACTCAACCACAAACACAACACTGTCATAAAGGCAACACAAAAGAGACTACACCAACCAACTCTTAGATCTTTTATTTCTTTCTTAATGTTTTTTTTCCTCTACCACGTTTTTTATTGTTAGTCACCCATTTATACTTGATTTGTTCTTGATCTTTTCCTGCTTTGAATTTTGCATCATTCTCTATAATTATCTCACTGAAAGCCCCTTGGGTTCGTC
The DNA here is from genome assembly GCF_003573695.1 of Papaver somniferum. Lineage (NCBI taxonomy): Eukaryota > Viridiplantae > Streptophyta > Magnoliopsida > Ranunculales > Papaveraceae > Papaver > Papaver somniferum. The sequence continues at coordinate 157,258,819 of NC_039365.1, read as the reverse complement.
TACCTTAGCTCATCTAGTCATACCCTTGGTCAAACCTATAAGAGTACTCATCGGAAATAGATTTTCCACCTTTAGAGGAATGATATTAAAGGCTTTCTGTGAGAAATTTTCACCTTCACACTTTTCTTATTCTCTATTCTCATCCTTTTGTTGTCTGTCTCATATTCATATTCATCATCATCATCGGTCTCCCTTGCAACATTTTCATCTTGTACTTTTAATTAATCCATTAAGGTTTTCAGGCATAAGCTCTTCAGGATTTGATTCTAGAACTGTGTAAGGATTCGAATAACATGTGGAAGTCACAGTTTTCTTGTTTGGTTTCTTCTTATTTTTGGAATAGATATTGCGGGTTCCTTCAAAAGATTGAATGAATTATGCTTCCTTATTCTTTTGTTCGACTGAATTTTGTATCATGTTCTTCTGCCATCCACCTCTAATACCTCCATTGTATCCTCTATCATATCTTCAGAAGTAGAGGAGATGAGAACTTTGTAGCGAATGATAAGAGCGTCAGGCCTTTTACTAATCCCTGCAATTGTAGAAGAACTATAACTTCAAGCCCTTCAATAATGACCTCTAGTGATTTTTTAGAAGGGGTTTTCTTTGGGATCCACTTGGTTTTAGTTTTGGGTGCATGATTTCACTTGCCACTTGAGAAACCAAAAACTCTTGCAATGAGAGCCTGAAAGGGTTTCCATGGGTACTTTGACCTCATCACAAACTTTTCATAAGCTAATTATATATGGGATCTAATCGGGGAATGCACATTTTGCATCCACTTCAATACAAATTCTGGAATAAGCAATCCTAGTCTTCAAAGTTGTTCGAGAATCAGTCACAATAAGTTTTACCAACTACACTAGCTAATCTTGTAAATCCCATTTAACTTCGAAGGTGAATTGGAACGTCTCTAAGAATCATCCAAACTGAAACTGTGTTAATTAAACCTAATAATTAAATGGAGATCAATATCCAATTATAAATAAGGGGTGGGATCCGTTGACATGGTTATATTGACATAATCCTCACATTTTAACGCCATTTTTCCTACTGAGCCCAACCGGTAATGAATATAAAGCTAATTTTTTGGTGACATGTTCCTCATATAAAACTCTAAATTCCCACCCAAAATGAGAGTATTCTGATATACGAAACTTCATCATCCATAAATTTTAATTTCAATCGTTAATCTTCAACGACTGATATTCAAAATCGTAGATGGTGGATTTATACATCTCGGAATGCTCTCATTTTTGGTTGGAAAGTAGATACTTATAAGAAGAACATGTCATCAAAAATTAGATTCAAATTCATTGCCGGTTGGGCTCAGTAGAAAAAATGGCGCTAAAATGTGAAGATTATGTCAATATAACCATGTCAACGGATCCCACTCCTATAAATAATCTATTGGTTATAAAAACATAGCCAGATTCCAAAATCCTAGTTCTATATTTATCTTGCACAAACTTGAAAGGGAATATTGTTCTCCATGAATAGTCACGGAGAATCACCCTTAGTTTTCTATTGAGAAGTTAAACTTTCTTTCACGAAAAGAAAATCCAATCTCTTTCCACAAAAGTACTCAATTATTGAAGATTCACTACAATCAATTTTAGATTTGAGTTCACCTGACAAGAAGAAAGCTGATGTCTCGACATCCATCTTCTTCGGTTCTTCATATGCAAGCTTCGTTATTGTTGTTGTTGTTGCAGAAAATTTGTTGATTTGAAAAGGATTATTCCATTTGTTACGAGGGATTTGAAATTCAACATTTATAACCCGAGAACCATTTAACGGAGGAAAATCCTCTTACCCCACGAATAATTATGTGTTGAATCATTTATCTGAAAATTCGAGAGGAGGATGGTAAGGAAGTCCACGCCCCGCATCCATAGTTGTAAAGGAAAAAAGAGAAGAAATTGAAACCCTAAAAAACCGTCAGCAACATGCTAAAACATATAAAAAAAATCACTGAAAGAAGTACAAATTTGAAAGTTACAAATGCTAAACGAATCCGGAAGAAAAAATTCTGCAGCATGCTAAAATATATAAAAGAATCACCATAAGGAAGACACCGATTTGAAAATTACAAATGCTAACCGAATTGAGAAAGAAAAACTCCTCAAAAAGCCGAGTGAGATGAGAAAGAACCGTTTTTATTTGTAACCCGTTATAGTGGCGGCATGGTTTATTAGAGGGGCGGCATTCTAATAAGACAAAAAGGGTCGTTACATGATCATTCAAGGTGTCCCTTATAAAAAAATACTGGAAATGACAAATTAACCCTCATAATTGATAACCTAGTTTAGTGATGATAATCAAGTTTAGTGTTAATGATTAATTTCACTTATATTAACTCAAAATCAAAATCAAATTTTTAAAGTTAAAAAAAAAAAGTTTAGAGGAGAAGGTCAATCTCAATCAATTGAAGAAATTAACCAACAAAATGAAGAACCAGGACCTAAAAATGATCGGGTATACTTCTAAATTAGTCCCAACTAACTTTTTGTTGCTCAAAGTTATCTAAAGTACGTAAAAAATTCAATTTTTTTACATTTTCAGAGCTAATTACGGTTGGAATTTTTGCTCATAACCAACCGTAAATCGAAGTTACGGTTCGTAAAAGATGAACTACCAACCATAACTGGTTAAATTTGAAGAAAACCCAATCGTAAAACCAGTTAGGGTTGGTAACCAAATGCTCGATACTAACCGTAACTGAGTTACGGTTCGTAAACTAAAATGATTACCAACCGTAACTGAAGAAAATTCTCAGATATAAGAACATACGGTTGGTAATTAAACTATTACCAACCGTAACAACATCAAAATATCTAGTTACGGTTCGTAATTGAGTTAAATCAACCGTAACTCACATAAACCCAGAAATTTCAATTTCAATTTTCATCTAAAACCCTAATTTTTGATAGAAATTAAACTTAAATAGAACAAAATAAACCAAATCGTAACTGGGTTTTCAAAACATACCTCATATAAGTCATTACACTACACTTAATTAATTTTCGAATCGTCGATTAATCGAAGACGATGATATTTTGAGTTTTAATGGAGGTTACGGTTGATGGGAGGAGGAGTAGAGAAGAAAAAAGAAAACAAATTTTTAGTTTAGCTTTGAGTTAGGCTAAAAAATGGGAAGGATAATCTAGTTAATTTATTTATTTTTATGTGTCAGATAGCATTCAGGTGGAGCTCGCATTTTCCCAACAAAAAATAAAATCTCCATTTCGTTCGAGTTGTTATTTTATTTTTTTGGACATTTTTTTCTACTATGCCCGTATAATTGTTGTTTGAAAATGACTTAAACGACAACACTATTTCGTCACCACTCTGCCCTCTTCGATACAGCCATATGCCTCATATCTGAGTATAAAATCATTCTGCCAAGTACCAACAAGAAAATCTAGAAAAGACGAGTTAATCATTCGGATGCTAAAATCTAGAAAGTACACTCTCCTTACCTCACATTCATTCGTATGAAAAAAAACAAAAAAAATCTGATCTCTTGCCAAGCATGAAGGCCCATACCTATCAAGGCCATTATGTCGACAAATCAGATCATAAATCTATGTCGACAATGCATGTTTGATATGTCCCCTATGCATCAGGGTAACTTGATTTTATTATGGTTCATTCCTAAAGGCTAATTAAATTTCAGCATTTTCGACTTAAAGATCTATGGACCTCGTAACATGTTGATGTGGGGATTTATTCATTTCAAGTGCGGACCTTGGAGAAAACTTGTACGCTCACATTGAATAGGTGGTCCAGTATTTATGTTATCTGGATCCCTTGCTAGGAGAAAAAATCCAGGCTATTTGGGGTTTATACCACTTAATTGGAACCTATAGCTAGATGCTAAAAAAGGTCATTAGAAATCACTTCACACCATCTCTTATCAAAATAATTACCTAACTATCTATTTTATCCCTGAATGATTAGCACTAATTAATCGTATTAGGGATTAATTATGTTTTGGATGTGAGATTAACTAGTGTTAGAGAGTTCATCAAAACATCAAACATTTTGATATTTTTTCGTAAACAGTTCCAAAAATCGATTTACGTTCATTCACTTGTAAACCGATTCTGGATTGATGTTTTCAAATTAACAGAAGACATCAATAATCGGTTAACGTTGACATGTTTGTAATCCGATTTTTGTAATCGGATTTTACTTATGACATATATAAACCGATTTTTCCTTTCATTACCAATTTTTATTCATTCCATTATTATTGTAGGATGCATTTAGCACATGCATCAAGCCTTTAAACCCCTAGGTGACCCTGGTGGACGAGTTATAGTCTCGTGAGGGTTTACATAGAGGTCTACCCACAAAACCTATACAAAAACTTCTAAAGCCATCAATCTTCCTCCGAAGACGATACACGATCCAAGTAGTCCGGGTCATCCTTCGGGATTCTTTCTACCAAGAAGTGATAGTTTGCATCGAACGCGAATGCTTCCCCATTTTCCTCCAAGTAGCGCGCTTTCACGACTTCATGCTACAAAAACACAAAAACAAACTTACATTTGTTAGTGGTGTTTCATTGGAAGATAAAACAATATAGGTTACGTAAAACAAACCACAAAAATACTTACAAATTGTGCAATGGACAAGTTGAAGGGGCGAGTGTTAAAAATCCGAGGTTGGATAGCTAGATAAGTAAGTATCCATTTTCGATGACTAGGTGCCTATCATGGACTTGTTGAACACTTCTTCCATTAGGATTCCAAAACTCTTGCCTAAATTTATTGTGTACCCTATCCCAAAAGGTTACGGAATCCACCCTTTCGGAGGATTGACATCTAAGTCGAGTTTCCGCTACCATGCTTTGGTGATTGCCATTTTTTTGTATGTGGAGGTATGAAATGATTAGTTGTGGAGTATATGGAGTGAGGGGGAATAAAATGATAAATTTTGGAGAAAATGGGGTCCAAGGGTGAGGTCTCTATTTATAGAGAAAGTCCTTAACGACTATTTTTTTTTGAAAAACGTGAAATAATTTGGGATAACCGGTCTTTTATAAGGACTGTAAAACCCGATTGTTTTATATGCCACAAGGAATCGGTTTTTCTTGCGACCAACGTACATCGATTAAAGACATGTTAAATTTTGAATTTTCACCGACATCAATCGGTTTATATAGTTTCATATGTGATCTGATTCTAGCTAGCTTGAAAAACATCCAGGAAAAATAGCTTGCACAATCGGTTTATATATATGCATATGCGATCCGATTCTAGATTGGAAAACATACAGGAAAAATAGCTTGCACAATCGGTTTATGTTGACATATCGAGTAGACCGATTGTTAAAACGAATAATTATAATTAAAACTTCAAGTGCATAAGTTGAACAAACCTTAAAAGAGTGTTAAGAACTTAAAATAGTTGAACAGATATCATCCAAAATACAAACCTTAAAAGATTATTAAGAACTTAAAACATCCACAAGTCTTATAAACCTAAACTTTTAATATCTAAAACTTAAACGTAAAAACTTAAAGTGCAGGAGCACCAACACCATCAGCAACAGCACCACTGAGAGCATTTGCAGCACCACCATCAGCAGGAGCAGCATCACTAGCGTCAGCACCATCAGGAGCAGCAGCTTGTGTTTGAGCCATTTGTTCCCACATACCTTCCATTTTTGCATGGAGCTCCCTCTCAGCTGAAATCATGTTTCTCCTCATCCTAGTGAACCTCATGACCTCATAAAGCTCCTCCAGTGCAAGCTTGTCAATCAATGCGAGGGCTTGTTCAAGATGAGTCTCACGCCCATAGGCAAACTTATAGAGGCTTCTTTCTGGCACTCGTTGTGGTTTCCTAAGGATATTCTCCAATGTAAGCTCTCGAGAGTAAAACGCTAGGTGTGGGAAGTCCATATCTACATAAAACCAGAAAATAAAAAAACTCGTCAACAATAAACAATCGGTACATAATCATACATATGTAATCCGATTCTAACTACAAAAACATACATGCCTGTGAAACGTCAGTAATCGGTTATGATACATATATAAAATCCAATTATGAAAAGGAATCTGAAGAGTCAAACATAAGCGGTAAATTAACAGGCACATAAAACCAGATTATGGTTTCGCATAATTAAAAGAAAAAAAAGTCTTAAGAATCGGATTATTCCTAATCATTTATAAACCGATTCTGGTGATTTATTTTCATATTTCGTTTCTAACCCTAAAATCGGTTGATGTTAATCATCATATAAACCGATTCCTGTGCATGCTCTTCATGGCGGAAACCAAAACCCAGAGTCGGTTTATTCGATATGTTAACATAAACCGATTTTGGATGTAATCATAGATTTTGATTTTCGAAATTTGAAGATTTAAACATGTAAATCAATCAAGAAATGGAAATCATAGAATGAGTTGATGGAAATTTATCTTTTTCTTGGTTGGATCGAAGATCTTGGAGAAGAGGATGAAGATTTTTTTTAATTAGGATTTTGAGAATTTGGAGTTTAGGAAGAAAATAGAAAGTTTTTTAGGTTTAGTTTTTTTTTTTAATTTTGAATTTACTGAAAATGGAAAGATTAGTATTTATATGAGATTTGTTTTAGGAATTAATGTGGAGGTAAATTAGTATTTTCTAGAAGTTTGGGTGACCAGAATAATTTGGTGGTGTGGGAAGGAAAATTTGATAGACCCCAATTAAGTGGTATAGCCCCCAATTTACCAGGAAAAAGATGCGCAGTGCTTTTAGCTGGGTACAATATATGTGCTTGAATCTCTTTGTACATTTTTCAAACTTTCTTCACGTGATACAAAATGATCCTCAATGTTTTGATTTATTAGAAATGGTGTGAAATTTAATAGGGGGTACCGTATCGCTTGGGGGTGTATCATCCCAAAGGCAATGAATATTTTGTCCTATATATATTTTGATACACCCCAAAGCAAAATGATATCCCTTATTAGTAAAGTTGTAAGTTGTGAAATTTGGTTTGAGTTTAGCCTTCAAAATGTAAGGCGGACAGGTAAAAGACATAGGTCCATGGGTTATTTTTCAAAGAAGGCGGTCTGGTTTTCTCGATAATACATCCTCACAAAGTTTATTCGTTGCGGGATGAGCAGTTGTCTTTTTTTATATAATTAAAACGATATATTAAGAAGAAGCCCAGAATACAGAGTTTAAGCCAAGAAACGAGACAACCTCGAGATGAGCAATTGTCTCGTCTGTCTGTATTTGAAGTTATAATTAAGCAATGGGATTATTTTAATGTTTGCGCATGACAAATTTACGCACTCTCTGGCATAAATGTTCCAAGTAATATGTGCACCGCCTCCTCCGTAGTGTAGTATCTTGCAAGTCTCATAGGAAAAAAATACGAGTACTAAATTCAAGCGGGAGTTAACAAATTCATATGCAATAATATGATTCTTACCGTTGCATCCATTGGATGAGTAATCACAGTATACAATTTTGTAACTCTCTGTAGCAGTCTTCAAAAAATCTGGAAGACGAGAAATGGATCGCGTTGAATCACCCCACCCTACAATCCTAGATACAAAGTACACACCCTCTCCATTTTCCGATTCTCCATTGATATGTAAGGGAGAATTGATCCCACCCATACAAGATGCACTGAAGTGCACCACCGGCTCCTTCGCCAAGTCTTATTGATTCTAGCTTAAATATGTGGCAAATTCCACTAATATCTGAATTATCCATGCTCTTGGTCAGCTACACAACAACCCATTCCCACCACTGTTCACTATCTTGGCCTCTATTTTCTACCCAGTGCATTTCTTATGCTCATGGTAACTTCCTCTTTTAACACTTGTGGCAGTTGAAAAAACCTACTATCCAATCCTAGCGATAAACAAAATAAGAAAAGCGGCATAACCTATAACAATATAAGAATTTAAGCTAACTAGAGAAAAACAGCACCATCTCTTTCAAAGAATGACACTGACAAAAAAAATGTTGAAAAATAGGTCCAGATCAGGAATCAAAACCAAATTAGCAAAATATTGAGATTCTTAGCATACTCTAATGGGATTTGATATTTGCTTTCAAGTTGTACCCAACTTATAATAAATATAACACAAAATTGGTTAAAAAGAACAAAATCAATAATTTCTGGGTGAAAAAGACATCTAGATTTTGATGTTGTTTAAATGGACAAAAATGTAAAAATAGTCAGGAGGTAAACAGTTTCATCCTGCCAATTTTTAAATATTTTTTCTTATTTTTAATTTACACAGGATGCATCCAGTTTCATCCTCGCTGTTTTTTAAGTTTAAGCCAGGATGAATCCAGTTTCATCCTTTCTATTATTTTTGTGTCAATTTCACCCATACCAATTTTTACTCGTACAAAGAACCGTGATTTAAAAATATTTGGACAAATGACCTATTTTCCGTAAATATAATATGTTGACATATTTTTCTGTTTGGTTCCGGCGGCTCTCGAGTCTTTAATGAAATAATATTGTGAGGTTCGTTTGGCATTAAAACTTGGGACTCTTGATGGAACATTAAAATTTTGGGTTCACATTTCATAAAACTTGGCCACGTATCATCACTTTTCTCAAGTTTTGATAAAAAAAAAAACAAAAACTCTTCATCTTGTTCAGATTTGGTCCTTTTAGACCAGATCCGAGCGAGGATTATTGTTTTCTTTAGTTTTAATATATTTTCTAATAAAATAAGATGTTGTTTTTTAATTTACGGTGTCTTTTGACACATTTCTTCACCATTTGGGTGATTTTGTCTTTGTTTTTTGGGCGATTTTTTCTTCGTTTTGGGAGCGATTATTTCTTCAATTTGATAGTGATTTGTTTAATCTTTGTTGGTTGTTTCATGGCTTATTATTCTAGATTCGAGAACATCGGTGATTCAACACGGAATAGCTTTGAGTTCATCTTCAACAAAAGGGATTTAGGGCATCCGGGTTTTTCTTTCACATATAAAGGGCTAATCACTCCTTTTTTTTTTGGAGCATCTCTTGTTATAGAAGACAAACATTCAAAATGGTCGGAATTGATTCCGGATTATACCATCTTTTCTCTCTACCTGTCATACAAAAACTGGGTACCTTTGCGGTATTTTGCTCTTTCTCTTCGCGAATTACATGTAATTGGTATCTTTATTTGTATTTGGGTTTTAAGTTTCTTGTATTTTGATGTTCTTTTTCTTGTAAACAATCATGTAATCACCTTTTTGGATTGAATGAAATATGGTTTGATTGTTCATAAAAAATAAAATAATAATAATCAAGTTTTGATGTCCAAACTCCAAACCAACTTAGAATATTGTTCCAGAGTCATGTGCATATGCATTTCATTGATGAAAGGAGACCACCTATTACAGGGTTCCAAGTTTTTTATTTCAGGCTCACAAGATCGGATGAATAACCTTATTAATTTTGTTAATGGTTAGAATGCACTCGATTAATAATGTTAATAGTTAGAATAAATAAACTAAATAAGGTTCATGATTAGATTAGACTAGTAATTTGACTTATAGTTAATGTTCAAAAATCAAATCAAATCAAAATTAAAAAAAAATAAATAAATTATTTTTTGTTCTTTTTGAAAATTTGACCTATGGTAAGCAGTAATCATCAAGGGTTAGCCCAGTTGGACAGGAGCCTGGCTCTCAAGTAGGATGTCAGCGGATTCGAGTCTCCGCTCAAGAGTTTGGAGATCTCATGAGATACTCCTCCTATGTAAATTAAAGTTTAAGTTCTTAACGTATCCTCTTTCATATTAAAAATAAAAAACCGAAAGAAAATGATGGGTATTTAATTCTTACCTGATTAAAGTCATTACCGTAGAAAATGGTGGGTTTTTCAGGACTAATTTGATCGAAGGTAACATATTCATCATCACGATGAAGAAGAACAGAGAGTAAGAAGAGAGGAAGAAGAAGAGATGAATTATTATTAGATTTATAGGTTTTGATTTTTGTTTAGATCTAGGTCAATTATTGACAACGATCTCTTTCTCTTAAGCAATTAATGGTGAAACCTATATGCTAATGAGCATATGAGGAAACTAGAACCTTTTCCCGTTTGGTGGCAATTAGGTGTGAAAATGTCGCAGATAAGGTTCTTGAAAGTCGGCTATTTGGTAGCTTACTTAATTGTTAAGTATCTTCGATGGAAAGAAAGGTTACTGCTATAAATAGCTATTAGAGAGGTGTAAAACATATTCCTTTCCATAGAATAGAGTTGGTAGAATATAATTGGTTGAACTCGATGCGGTTCAGATGACATCAACATGTAATTAATATGCCAACATTATGTGCAGAACAATTAAATGTTGATGTCATCTGAACTGCATCGAGTTCAACCAATTATTTGGGTCATAAAATCATTATTTGTAAATATAGTGTTAGAGCATAGCTCGGTTGGACCCACCAAACGTTGGTATGTCAACTTTGGTTGTCATATTTTAGTGAATCAAAACTCAATTTAAGAGTTGCTTGATTATGTACTAGAGACAACTTCGTATAGGTTAGGCTAGAAAGATTAGGATAATGAGACATACAAGTATTACTCGAAGACTTGAAGAATGTGAAGAAGTAACAAGCTACATCGACGACATCATCCTTCCTCTTGAGGTTAGTAATATTTTGACTTGAACTGTTTTATTCCCAACGTATCTTTCAATTCGTGTTATATTGAAAAAATAACTGCGAAGCTGTGAATGATTTTACTGACATAGTGTTAAGGAATTACAATACGAAGTATAACGCTTATGTTTTGAACTTCGTATATAAGACATCGACATAATCGTATGAATGCTATTGTGATTATGTGTATGGGTATGGGTGAAAATTTCGTCCTAGGAAACAATGTTTACAGTCGTTTAAAGGAAGTACATTCATTAACTTGTTTTGTGAATTGAAATAGAAATCTCTAGGATTATTGGTATAGTTATTCATTGCATATCTTTGGATTACCAATATGTGTGATTAGTACAACCGATCATAATTTATTATATATCTTGGTAAAACTATTCACAGTACCTGACTTATGTATTGGTATGACTTTTATCAGTGTAACCGATCCTAAGTAATCACCTAAGATGGTATTATCGATATTTGTAATTGGTGTGACCGGTCCTAGTAATTGGTGTAACCGATCCTAGTAATTGGTGTGACCGGTCACAAAATAATGTGTAATCGATCTTAAAGTTGGTGTAACCAATCCTGGTAATTGGTGTGACCGATCACAAGTAATACCATGAGAATATGGTAACCGGTCCCAATAACCATATTAAGGTAGAACCGATCCTTGTGTTTGGTAGAACCGTAAACCCATGATTAGTGCGTCGATTTGATCAATCACATAGTTCTTGGAAATCAGATGAACCAGTTCTAAACTTGTTTAGAAGTGTGGTATAATCGTTTCCAAGATTGTAAATATGAAACAGGGTTTACAAAGAAATAAGATGTCGACATACTTTGAAGATGTTCAGTGACTCTTATCTTTTATTGTTCAAAGATATTCCTTAATAACTCAAGGAGATCCCGAACCGAAATAAGTTGAGAATCTTTTAATTAAGGTTTTTAATTTTATATACTTTTAATTACCAGCAATTAAAATGCATATCTCTGGAAAATAAAAATTGGTAATGTGCATTTACTGATTGGAGATTTTCTAGTAGGATTTCAGTTAATATTGAACAGAGCATTTCTAAGAATTATGAAAACCGAATTTGGAAATATATTGCATATCTTGAGAATATTTTCGGTTTTGGAAATTCCTTGGTGTCCAAACTTCCTTGTCTATAAATACCCAAGTTTGCATTTCGATCAAACTATCCTAAGAGCCAGCAAAACTACCTTGTTGTGTTATTGCTGGTGGATCCGTCTATTCGGAGAGAAAAATACCTTAATTAGGCGAAATCTCTTAAGACCGCTCGTTTAAAGACTTCTGTGGGATCAAGAAGCTCTACGAGTACCGTTGGTGGGAAACTAGATAATTAGAGTATTATTAGTATTCGATTTGATTTGATTGACTAACGGTTGTTGAACTTTGATTGCACCTAGTTTGTTTATTCTTGATAATCTTCTCTTCTGATATAAGATTAACTCAAACTAGATCAAAGTGTCGACGGGATCTTTAGAACTGTTTGTAGATGTAAAGACGTCTTGTGATAATCCATTGTTAACAGATTCCGTTCTGTGCGTGATTTATCACAAGAGATTCAAGTTGTGGTGTGCAGGTGTCTATTGAAGATTTAAGAAGATTTGAAGACGGAGAAGATTTCTGATTTGGGTTCATAATCTTTGGTGCGCACAAAACTTGATCTACTGGGATCCAACTATAATCGGTTTATCTTTGATAGATTTGATTGATTAGTTGCATAGATCACCATCAGTATTTTTAGAGCATTGAACGGTTTAACCCACTAAGCGTTGTTATGTCAAGTTTGGTTGTCATATTTTAGTGTATCAAAACTCATGTTAAGAGTCGCTTGATTATGTACTAGAGTCAACTTCGTATACGTTAGCTTGAAAGTATTAGGATATGAGACATTACAAGTATTGCGAAGACTTGAAGATGTGAAGAACCAAGGAGATACAACGACAACAATCATCCTTCCATTTGAGGTTAATGATATTTGACTTGAACTGTTTCATTCCCTAACATATCTTTCAAGTCGTGCATATTGAAAACATAATTGCGAAGCATATTTGAACTCTAGATAGACATAGTATTAAGGAATACAATACGAGGTTTATTGCTTAACCATTAAAATTTGTAGATAAGACATCGCCATAATCATTTGAATGCTATTGTGATTATGTATGGTATGAGGTGAGGATTTCATCCTAGGGAACAATATTTTACATGTGTTCTAAGGAAGTAAGTTCATAAACTTGTTTGTGAACCGAAAAGGAAATTTCCAGGTGTTATTGGTTTTGTTATTCATTGCATATCTTATGAACAACCAATATGTATGATTGAGTATAACCGCTCACAACTTGCTTGTGTTCTTGGTAGAACTATTCACAAAGGCCTGACTTATGTATTGGTATGACTTTTATTAGTGAAACTGATCTTAAGTAGTCACCTGAGATGGTATGATCGGGTTTGTGTTATGTCTGACCAAATTTTGGAAATGGGAACCGATCCTAATAAGAGGTGCATTACATCACAAAGGGGATCCGATCCTTGTATGAGGTGCAACAAGGTTTATAGCAGAAAGGGGAACCAATCCTATGGACATGTGCAACGCGTTTTTAGGCGAAGGGGAACCGATCCTATGGACATGTGCAACACATATAAGTTAGATACCATATATATGTGGGGAACTGATCCTAGTACCTAGTCAACCAAATTTTTGGAAAGCTAGTGTGACTATGCACAATACTCACATGGAGGTAGAACCGAAACTTGTTTTGGTAGAACCGTTAAACCTATGATTGTGATTGAATGTTTCTTTTATCAATCACATAGTTCTTGAAAGTCATATGGACCAATTCTAAACTTGTTTGTAAGTGTGGCAAATCGGTTTCAAGGTTGTAAGTGTGAAAGAAAACTTACAAAGTAAGGATGTCGGCATACTTTGAACACGTGTTGTGAATGTTTATTTCTTTAATTTTTCAAAGTTATTCCTTAATAGCTAAAGGAAGAAAATCCCAGGATCGAAACATAAATAAGTTAAGAATCTTTTAATTAAGGTTATTAATTTCATTTTATAGGGAAATATAAGAATTAGTAATGTGCATTTACTAATTAGATTTTCCGAGAGATTTCGATCATTATTTTTGGACAGAGAATTTCCAGGAATTATGGAAATCGAAATTGTGCTTTAATGAATATCTTGAAAATATTTACGGTTTTGGAAATTTCTTGGTGTCCATACTTCCTTGTCTATAAATACTTGAAGTTTGCCTTTCTAGCAAACTGATCCTTCGTAACAACAAACTTCCTCTTTTGTTGTTGTTACTGGTGTAGCCGCCTATTCGGAGAGGAGAGTAACCTAATTAGGAGAAATCTCTTACGGCCGCGCAGTTTAAAGTCTTCTTTGGGATTGAGAAGCTCTAGCGCGTACTGTTGGTGGGAAACTAGATAATTGTGGTTTATCTTTTGTTTTAGATTGATTTGATTGACTAACGGTGGTTGAAATCTGATTGCACCTAGTTTGTTTATGATTGAGGATCTTCTCTTCTGATATAAGATTCACTCAAACTAGTTCAGATTTTCGACAGGGATCTTAAGACTGTTGTTAGTTCTAAAGACGGTTTTGTGATAATCCATTGTTAACAGACTCCGTTCTTTGCGTGATTGATCACAAGAGATTCAAGAGATTGTGCATGTTTTTATTGAAGATTTAAGAAGATTTGAAGACAAAGAAGATACTGAAGATCTGACTCGGGTTTATAATCTTTGGTGTGCACAATACTTGTTTTGGTAAAAGAGGATCCAATTAATAATCGGTTTATCCTTGTGGTAGATTGGATTGATTAATTAAGTAGATCGGAATGAACACAATTCTTTGGATTAAGAGTTTTATTGGCTTAATCTTAAACGATTACTTCGGTAATTGAACATAAGATAGATCTAAGGACCTGACGAAGGAGTTTATGTTAAGATAAACGGAAGAGCCTTTGTCCGACTCATATCACTTGGTTGAATAGAGTTGATACCAAACAGATTTATTGTCCCTTTACTGTTTGGAATACGAACCAAAGGAATTGTTCCAAGTACGTGACTTATTTATAAGTTGGAGGCGTGGGAATACAGACGGAACTATGTGAACTATAGATTTAGTTTCTTGGTCTCAGCTATACGAAGTTAGGTGTAATTTTGTGTAACAGCTTAATCCTGAGAGTATTCAATTCTGGACAAGGTCCTGGGGTTTTTCTACATTTGCGGTTTCCTCGTTAAAAAAATCTTGCTGAGTCATTTACTTTATATTTCCGAATTATAATTGTTTTATTATAATTAAAGTAAATTACACAAACATTAATTCCTATTTACTTGATAAGCAATCCTGTTGTGTTTGGTTAAGTCAGAACTGTTGTATCAAGTAAACATACTTCGTTGTTGCATTGTCTCGATCTCGTATCCATAGATAATCACACGAAGTGTGAACCGATTAGTTGTATTGTCTCGACTCAGTCCATAGACAATCACTTTCGGAGAAAGGAATTATAGGTAGGAAAAGTTTTAGATTGTGGTATATTTGGGTACCCTCGCCTTTTCAAGTATTTAGCATCTTGATAGATCCTATTATTGATTGCATAATCTAAACTCTGTTACTTTGGTAGTTGTTGGATAGATTTATCTAAACCCGACAAAGGAGTTTATTGGATTAAACAGAAGAGCCTTTGTCTAACTCACATCACTGAGATTGAATAGATTTGTTACCGAACAAATTTGTTATTCCTTTACTGTTTGGAATACGAACCAAAGGAATTGTTCTAGTGCGTGCACTTATTGAATGTCGGAAGCGCAGGGATACTGAAGAAACTAGGTGAACTATAGGTTTAATTGCTTGGTCTCAACTATACGAAGTTGGTGTGATTTTGTATAGCGTCTTAATTCTAAGAGTATTCAATTCCGGACTAGGTCCCGGGGTTTTTCTGCATTTGAGGTTTCCTCATTAAAAAAATCTTGCTGTGTCATTTACTTTTGTTTTCTACAATCATAATTTTCGTTATTATAATTTAAAGTGAATTACACTAACGTTAACTTCGTGTTACAAGATAGTGATCCTATAGAGTTTGGTTAAGTCCGAACCTATTATCAAGTAATCACACTTTGATTGTTGCATTGTCTCGATCTCGTATCCATAGACGATCACACAAATTGGGGATACCGATTCGTTGTATTGTCTCGACTCAGTCCACTGACAATCACTTTCGGTAAGAGAACTTATAGGTGGAAAAGTTTAAGATTGTGGTATATTTGGGTACCCTCGTCTTTTCATATAGATTCATGGCCTACTTAATATGCTGAATATTATGAGGGTATTTTTGAACTTTTGCTACAGATTAGGTCACCCCCTATTCCCATTGAGGAATTTGAATCAATTGGAGCCCTCAAAACTATTTCCTTGCAACCCCTATAATAGGTTTCGGTGAAAACCTCACCCTAGCTAAATTTTTTTAAGTGAACATAGACTTCCTAGGCTAATGAGTTGGCAGCGTGTTTGACGATCTGGATATATGATGTAGATGTGGTTAGCTTGTGGTAGAACTGCAAGAAGTATTCCGTAATGCTGTATTGTTGATTCAACCTGCCACAAATTTTTTTTTTTTTTAAAGATTAATAACCGTGGACAGAATATCTCCTGCAACCAAGAGGTCTACTGTTGGATGCATCAACTGAACTAGGGGTAGTTCGGAGTTGCTCCAGCCACCCCATAAATCTCATAAAAAAATCATTTTATTCTGGGATATCTTTATTAATTTTTTTTTTTTAGCTCATTACAAATTGACTTTTAGATCACCTAAACATTCAACTTTGCTTTTGTCGCTGGCTAGAGGGCCTGAATTTCTGCATGGAATACAAAAATAACCTAACGTGGACCTGCCACAAAACCTATATATGCACGATCTTGCGTTGAGATCCTTTCAGGATATTGTTTTCCCCTCATGGTTACCTTTTAATTAATATATAAAATAAATCTTTAATATATATACACATATACATGTTAAAAAAAATAAGTTGATATATCTATTAGAAAATTTAAAATAAAGGGTTGCTTCTGGACCCAACTAAAAGCAACAAAATCGTAACCCTTGGAAGATTTTCACTTATTTAATTAGAAAACTCTTAAAGAAAGAGCCAGGGTATAAAAGAAAAACATAAAACATTGGGAAGGAAAGTTTTTTTCCCTTAAATATAAACGAAGGATTGAAACAAGTACGCTAGGAGGCTTTGGACTAGTACATGGAAGAATTGTTAACCTTACCTAGTAAGCAAAGGCATGGCCCATCTCATCACAAATTCTAGGAAGAAAAACAAAACTGTAAGCAACTCAGCAAGATCTAAACTAGGAAATATCTTTGAAAAGTGCACTTATTTGTGGATCACCGTCAAAATTCCTAGCAACACTGATCAACATGGTATTTCGCATCACTTTCAACGATTACATGAATGAGTACAATTTGCAGAGATCATCAAAATGGACTATATGGCCTGAGTCTCAGCTTCAGTAGGAGAAGAGACAAGCACAAAAATTACTTTGTTTGTAAAGTCAAGTTAATTACGTAACTTTAGACCTCATCACAAATTTAAATTCAAAAATGATAAACTAAGTTTTCTTTTTAAACTTTTAAGTTTTATACAGGACTTAGTTTCCTTGCATAAATTTGTAAGTATCAAGGTTAAGGTCCCTGCATAAAGTACTCAATCGGAAATCATACTGCTATCTGGCAATAAACTTAAAGAACTCTTAAGCTAAATGACAAAAATTACTTTTAAGTTTTATACAAGATTTCCGGTCGAAATTAAGAATAGGCGAACTAGGCAATTAATCCGCCATAGATTAGTAGGTGCAAAATCAGAAAACAAGGAATAAAAGGAGCCTCGGAATAGGATCAACAACAAAGGGAGGTGTCTCCATGCCATAGGCCAGCCGACGCCACTTGCAAGTGGCCACACCCTATGTTGCCTGACCAGCCCCTGTTTCCCGTTGACCAATCAAGTCGCCTTAAACCCGCCACACGCACATGAGTTGTGGCTGGGCCCATACTTGCCGGACCTATTTTCCATCGACCAATCAGGTCACTTTAAATTCGCCACGCGCGCTGGAAGTGTGGCCACCCCCATGCTTGGCCGATCCCTCTTTTTATCGACCAATCAGATCGCTCTAAACCTGTCACAGTATTAAAAGAGGTAAAACTGCGCCATATGGTCACAATGCCAAATTGGCTTTCCAAAACCGCGCCAACATGCCAATGGCATGCTATACGTATATGCCAATGGCATGACATACGTACATTCCAAATGTGCCATCCCGCTCCGCATGCTAATGGCATGCCAAACATGCCATGACGCGTCAATGCACTAAACTTGCATGCCAAACATGCCAAACGTGCCACTTTGCCGCAGCAGCATGCCGAACGTGCCAACGTGCCATTAATAGCGCGCATATGCGCTAACCCACCTTGTGTTTGTGGCCAACGCCATAATAGACTTCAATTAGAGTATCCTAATCAGAAACATGACCTTGCTTTAGTGGCGTTAGTCGAAACCCTAATTTCCAGTCGTGGCCCAAATTATGCCATTCCGGGCCTCACAACATGCGACGAGCCATGTGGGACCAAGGGAACCCTAAGAATGGCGCCATACCATAGCCACTCATAGCAGCCCTTGCTCTTGTGGCCGTTTTCACATTATGGCTTTTCTATAGTTCCTTTGGCATGCCTATGGCACCGTTTGCACAAAAAACACATCACTGTGCCGCGGCCACATGCCACATGCACTAATTAGGGTTTATGCATGCCAAACCCTAATTTAGGTAAAGTTGTTGCGCCAACCAAGCCAAGTAATGCTACCCAGATCACTGGGATTGATGTGGCAACTGGATCCAATGTTGCCGAAGCCATATTTGGGTCTGACACCAATATTCCAAATTCTAGCCTTGGCCATGCCGCCAAGCCTTAATTCTGGCCACGGGGCCAAATTCTATCCTTGGCCATGCCGCCAAGCCCTAATTTTGGCCACGGTGCCAAATCCTAGCTTTGGCCATGCCACCATGTCACTGGAATGTGCCAATGGCTTTACTATGCTATTAAAAGATGTCAACGAAATGCGTCCATAATCAATAGCCACCCTCTCACATGAATTACAATCTCGGCCGTCCAAATTCGCCACAGAATTGACAGGCCTATGGCAAGTTTTAGGCGACCAGCAAGCCTAATAGTATCACACGCTATTTTTTTGCGGCAAGTCTCCTTACTTTGACTCGCCACACATGGCTATCTTCTACTTAGTTGGCGTATAATTAATCAGATTATCCAGGTCTTGTACACAAGACCCACTCAGCAATCTGCTATACTTTTCCATACTCGAGACATCAAATATATCACAAACTGGGGGATGCTCATCAGGGTATTGGTCAAGTGGTTTACAGCGTGCGGCGTGCAACACGTCCATCATAAGAAAGTGTCAGGAAAATAGGGAAGTTAGTGGCGGCAAGAAGTAGTGGGTGTAAAAAAACCTGTTTCCGTTATAGTGGGAACGTGGCTTCTGACATTTACACATTACCCCACTTTTCCATCATTCAACGACTCCCACTTTCTACGAGACCAGGGTGCGTTCAGTTATGACTTGTATAAATAGGTTTCACCTATTCAGACCAAAAAACAAGTTTTTGGTTAACAACAACACAGTATCCAGAAAACACCAAAGAACTGATAGCTTACATTTCGCAAGCCAGTTCCATATTCTGATACAAGTCATAAAATAGTCGCACCTTCATAATTAACCATTCTGGTCTCAACACCTTCTTCTCCTCCCTCCCTAAGACCAACCCTTCTCCTTGACTTTGTAACCGAAGCAAGCCTTGAACGACCATTTCTTGGTTTAGGCCAGGATTGTACAGATTGATCTCTCGAATCTAAAGTACTCCCATGCAGTGCGTTTGTTTAAGGTTTAGGCTCATTTCTCATCCACAACCAAATTGACCAAAACCAGCAGAAGCAGTTTTTACCCATAAACAATTGGCGACCACAGTGGGAGATTAATATCTCTCGGTTACGAAGCCAATTTCTCAATTTTCATTCCAATCTTACCAAACTCAAGATGGTGGATCATAGATCTAAATTCAATCACCAATCCCAAACACTTCCAAAGTCGTTGATGCTCGAAATCCAATCACCATGGAAGGTATGGAAAAAATATTAGAAGATGTTGTCGCAAATAAAGATGATATTGTCAAGCCGAAAAATGAGATATTTTTCTCTTAAAGATTATGGAAAACCGGTTGTAGCAACATCCAGCAAACATTCCTTCGGAGAACGCCACCAATTTCAGAGATGACACAAAAAATGTTGAATCCTTATCTGAGGTATGTGCCCCCGCCAACGACGATGCAGACAGAGTATGTGGACATATCCAACGAGAGAGAAAAGGGAATGACCAACACCAATGTACCGTCCGCAAGCGCAGTCAACACATCCCATGGTGTTAGACCCTCTAGCACCAACACCAGCAATACGGGAAGCATCCCCTCTGGTTTGACACCTCCTATTACCAGAGCCAGAGCCGACGCTACTCCTAATATTACTTTGAGCATGACGCCTCCAATCATCACCATGGCTGGTACCACTTCTTCGTAAGGACGAGAGACTAGAGGAGCTAGAGGAAACCAACCTCCCATTACCATTGTCGATTTAACGGAGAGACGGGAAGTTCTTGCCAAAACTCAGACGGACATGGCCACAACTCAAAGGGAGCGAAGAAACAAACATCCGAATGATTATGTCAAGGGATTCAGAATTCGGGCGTTAGATTGTCATGATCCAAATGTGAATGAACATCAATTGGTGGAGTTGTGCATTAACACTTTCTAGGGACTCTGTTCACAAAACCGTGTAATCTATGATGGAGCATGTATTTTCAGCCCTCAATCGTGTTGCGTCGGGCAGGCGATTGTCTTCAATTGGATAATCTACCCCGAAATCCCAGTCTCTCTTGGAAGGTACGGCTGGTAAATGTAACTGGGGACTCTTACCCACTACTCACCTGAAAGGTGTCGAGTTTGAAAGCGCACTGATTGACGCGGCCTCCGACTTCAAAATTGTAACCATCAAGACGATGAGAGTTGCAAGGGAAAATCAAACAGAAGTATCGTATTCTTTCCCAGGAGGATAAAACACGAATTGTCGACCAACACTATCTGTGCATCGTTTTCCAATCTGCCATATCGTGTCAACTCGTCTTTCGAAGTCAAGGGTTAATGGCGCCCTCACCAGAGTTCGCTTCAGGAGCTGCTTCAATGTTTCGCTCCAGGAGCTACTCCGCTTCAAAGTTTCTCTTCAGAAGCCGAAGCCGCTTCAACGACCCATTCCTGCCAAAGGTCGTGCCAGTAACCTCCACTCCTTCCTGCCAAGGATCATGTCGTAGCAGCCACTCCTTCCCTCCAAGGATTGTGCCGTAGCCGCCACACTCCTCCCTGTCAAGGATCGTGATCGCAGCCAGCCGAGCCAACCTATTTTGTTCCCACGACAATGTAGTCTCTTCTAATCACATCTGTTGTCGTTGCTGCTCGTTTGTTGATACCAGCCAGATCTTCACCATAGTAACAACCACTACGGACAGAGGTAATCCGAACTTCTGCATATTTTAGTTTCTCATATAGTAAGTAATAGAGTCACCAGTATGGAGGCAATATGGTGATACCTTTATCATGGTCAACCCACCGACCATACAATATAGAACCACGTAAACCACCCTTGGGGACTGAGGCTCAACACAAGATCATTTCATTGTCAAGAACCTCTTCAACTCAGAAGAGGCGGTCACACAGGAAGTCATAACCGTGACAAGGACTTCATTCCAAGCGACATCCTATGATCAACTACTCATGGATATTACACTCGGGGATAAAAATACGAAGACGATTGGCACACTTATGATCGAGCTGCTGCAAACGAACGCAAGAAGCAGACGAGCGGATAATGAAAGAGGATGAAGTTAGCACGCCCTTTTATATGCATAGCGCTTTTGGAATTCGAGTAGAGGAATATTTTTCCTTCTGTACCATGCACGGAAGAAGGCAGTTGGGCCCGCAGCGGCAACGCTCCATGGCACCAACCTCCATGACCGAACCAGCAGCGCACCAGCACGAGGAATACCAGCCGCTCAACCTGCAATACTCCGTAGCGAAGCCAGCCGCTCAACCTGCAATGATCTGTGGCTCCAACACTCTGTAACACCAGTAATCCGTGGCCAAGCCAGAGGCGCATTGACACAAAGATCACGGACTGTTCATTCCTCTTGCCAAAGGTCAGTCGGATTTTTTCCTGGTAACCTCTTCATGTCCTGCCCTTTCGATTTGTTATCCTTGTCTGTCACCATCTCATGCTTACCCCACAACAATGCCACTGTTACGTGCTAAGTAGGGGACTTAATGTTAATCGTGGTTTTTAGTATAGGGTGAAAACTGTAAAAGTCTATATACCTGACCCGGCATCGGATGTAGCAGACATTGATATGTCTATATTCCGCAGGGAATTTGGAGAATATATCAAAATATGATGAGTGTCTATGTCTATCTTTATATTAATTGAAATTCGAGCTCCTAGATGAATTGTTCACTAGTATAGATCCTAATGAGTATATAAGCTCCTAGCTGCATTACTCACTGATGCCGGAGCCTGCCGAGTATTTTTCCTATGCTATGTTCCCCGTCTGAACCCTTAATGTTGATATGGCATGACAATTAGTATTCACTCGCAGCAGAGTAGCACGAATTTCCAAGTATCAAGGTTAAGGTCCTTGCATAAAAGTACTCAATCGGAAATCATACTGCTCTCTGGCAATAAACTTAAAGAAATCTATATCATCACATGGAATTCAATCAATTTTGTGATGATTCACAATTTTCAGATATTACCCTGACTAATTTGCAAAAATTAGGGTTTTGCGCCCTGCGCAGTATATTATACCCCGCCTGTCGAAATTAAGCGTAGGCGAACTAGGAAATTAATTCGCCATAGATTAGTAGGTGAAAAATCAGAAAACAAGGAATAAAAGGAGCCGCGGAATAGGAGCAGCAACAAAGGGAAGTGTCTCCATGCCATAGGCCAGCCGACGCCACTTGCAAGTGACCACACCCCATGTTGCCCGACCGGCCCCTGTTTCCCGTTGACCAATCATGTCGCATTAAACCCGCCACACGCACATGAGTTGTGGCTGGGCCAATACTTGCCGACCCTATTTCCCATCGACCAATCAAGTCGCTTTAAATTCGCCACGCGCGCTGGAAGTATGGCCACGCCCATGCTTGGCTGGCCCATCTTTTTATAGGCCAATTAGGTCGCTCTAAACCCACCACAGTATTAAAAGAGGCAAAATTGCGCCAGATGGTCACAATGACAAATTAGCTTTCCAAAACCGCGCCAACATGCCAATGAAATGCCAGACGTACATGTCAAACGTGCCATCCCGCGCTGCATGCTAATGGCATGCTAAACATGCCATGCTGCTTCAATGTACTAAACATGCATGCCAAACATGCCAAACGTGCCACTTTATCGCAGCAGCGTGCCGAACGTGCCAACGTGCCATGAATAGCGCGCCTATGCGCTATACCACCTTCTGTTCGTGGCCAACGCCATAACAGACTTCAATTAGGCTATCCTAATTAGAAACACGACCTTGCTTTAGTGGCGTTAGTTGAAACCCTAATTTCCAGTCGTGGCCCAAATTACGCCACTTCGGCCCCATAATATTACAGGATCCATGTAGGACCCAGGGAACCCTAAGAATGGCGACATATCATAGACACTCATAGCAACCCTTGCTCCTGTGGCCGTTTCCACATTATGGCTTTGCTATAGTTCCTTTGGCATGGTTGTTGCACCGTTTGCACAAAAAATTTCACTGTGCCGCGGCCACATGCCACACATACTAATTAGGGTTTCTGCATGCCAAACCCTAATTCAGGTAAAGTTGTTGTGCCAACCAAGCTAAGTAATGCTACCCAGAACATTGGGATTGATGTGGCAACTGGAGCCAATGTTGCCGAAGCCATATTTGGGTCAAACACCAATATGCCAGATTCTAGCCTTTGCCATGTCGCCAAGCCCTAATTCTGGCCACGACACCAAATTCTAGCCTTGGTCATGCCGTCAAGCCCTAATTTTAGCCACGTCGCCAAATCCTAGATTTGGCCATGCCACCATGTCACTGGTATGTGCCAATGGCTCTACTATGCTATTAAAAGATGCCAACGGAATGCGGCCATAATCAATGGCCACCCTCTCACATGAATTACAATCTCAGCCGTCCAAATTCGCCACAGAATTGACAGGCCTATGGCAAGTTTTAGGCGACCAGCAAGCCTAATAGCATCACACGTTATTCTCTTGCGGCAAGTCTCCTGACTTTGACTCTCCACACATGGTTAACTGCTACTTATTTGGCGTACAATTAATCAGAGTAGCCAGGTCTTGTACACAAGATCCACTCAGAAATCTGCTACACTTTTCCATACTCGAGACATCAAACATGTCACAAACTGGGGGATGCTCATCAGGGTATTGGTCTGAAGGTTTACAGCGTGCGGCAACACGTCCATCATAAGAAAGTGTCAGGAAAACAGGGAAGTTAGTGGCCGCAAGAAGTAGTGGGTGTAAACAAACCCGTTCCCGTCATAGTGGGAACGTGGCTTCTGGCATTTACACATTACCCCACTTCGCCGTCATTCAACGACTCCCACTTTCTACGAGACCAGGGTGCGTTCAGTTATGACTTGTATAAATAGGTTTCACCTATTTCGACCAAAAAACAATTTTTTGGTTAACAACAACACAGTATCCAGAAAACACCAAAGAACTGATAGCTTACGTTCCGCAAGTCAGCTACACATTCTGATACAAGTCATAAAATAGTCGCACCTTCATGATTAACCATTCTGGTCTCAACACCTTATTCGCCTCCCTCCCCAAGACTAACCCTTCTCCTTCACTTTGTGACCGAAGCAAGCCTTGAAAGACCATTTCTTGGTTTAGGCCAGGATTGTACAGATTGATTTATCGAATCTAAAGTACTCCAGTGCAGTGCATTTGTTTAAGGTTTAGGCTCGTTTCTCATCCACACACCCAAATTGACCAAAACCAGCAAAAACAGATTTTACCCATAAACAGTAGCATAGCTACCTTGTTAGTCACCAACATTGTCGGCCTTTATGACACGACAAAACTAGAAACTTGCAGTCTTTTCCGGTCTCCGTGACCACCTCTGTAAAAAAAATTGGGGGGAGACCTTAGATCCTAAGGATCGAAAGTAGCATCTCTTAGGTTGAGATATTTTGTGTTCTCTAAAGTATGAAGTAGGACTAGGATTTAGAAAAAGTGAGTTGAATAATCTGGTAACGCTTGCTAGAAATGCCTGGAAAATTATTGAGAATCCTGATTGTCTTTAGGCACCACACTTAAAGCTAGATATTTTCCTAGAACTGACTTCTTAAATGTTAAGTGCCCTAGAAACTATTCTTGGACCAGGGGATGCTTGCATGCCATTAAAGAGCTCATAAAATATTTTATCTCTTGGATTGTTGGAGATGGTCAATTTATTGACCCCTGGTGTGATAAATGGATCTCTTTTACAGGATCTACCACCCCTAATATTTTGGTTCCTCAATATCCTAGTGTAAAATTTTGTTATATCATTAATCATGACACTAGAACTAGGAACATAAGTATACTTACCACCCATTTTGATAATCCTTATGTTGAGAAGATTACCGCTATTCCCTTAAGCCCATTGTGCACTCCTGATATGAGGGCTTAGGAGATTTCAAAGAATGGAAGATATTATTCAAAATTTGCGTACTTGGGTAATATAGGATCTAATTCCTCTATTTATAATAAACTTTGGAAGTGCATTTGAAAACTAAGAGTTCCCCATCGTGCCCAATTATTTGTTTGGAAAGCTGTTACGAATGCTTTACCTTCCAGAACTATTTTTCATGTAAGAATGCCTATGTTGTCTGTTGAATATTATAGATGTAATGACCCTTTTGGGTCGATTATGCATGCTTTGGTGTTTTGCTCATTTGCTAGTCAGTCCTCTTTGTGCCTTAATACTTATGTGTTCCAGGATAACTCCCTTTTAGATTGGCTATCGTTCTGGCTTGTTGATCCTGTTACTAGGCTTCCTAATGATGGCCATTCTTTGTTACTCTTCTTTGGTATGGTGTTTAATGATAAGAAAGAAACCCCACATAACATTTATCCTTAAAGGTAAAGCCATGATTCTATCTAGGAAAGTTATGATCCAGCCTTTGGTTGGATAAAATGCAACACTGATGGAGCCTTTGATGACCTTACAATGGATAATGGTGTAGGGTATGTGATGAGAGACCTCTCAAGAAAAGCCTCCTTTTATGCTGCAATGGTTTTTGATGTGGCATCTGCAGTTGAAGCTGAAGATGAAGCTAGAACCATTTTGGGAAGTTCTAAAGAAAGAAGTGGAACTAAAGATATCTCACATTATCATTGAGAATGATTCTAAAGCTTTGATCGACCGATTTTCTGCAGGCGACTTTGATGGTGATCAGGTAACGGATGTTATCTTCAAGGATATTTATTTTTTATCTTTATAGTTAACGACTTGTATCTTTTCCTTTCAACCTAGACTTTGTAACTCTGTTGCACATGCTTTATCTCATTTAGCTAAACTAAACTCTTCTTCTATGTTTTGGTTTTCATCTCTAATCTGGCTTAGGCCGACTATTGAGGAGGACCGTTGATCTTATTGAAGGTCATCGCCTATAAAAAAAAAAGAATACTTTTCACTAAGAAAAACAGAACTGAGTAAAAGAAATTTTGGGTTTTTATAGGAAGTCAACAGACTCAACACTCAACAAATTAAGAAATGAGAAAGCAATAATAATTTTCTAAGGGTTTGTGATCTTAATTGTTGGCGATGGCTTCTTCTTCGTTTTTAACAAAGGATGTACTAATTGATATTTTTACTTATCTTCCTCTAACTTCAATTTACATATTCAAATCAGTCTCAAAGGTATGGTTATCTATACTCTTAAACCCTAATTTCATTACCAAATGGTTTCATGTTAACAACAAATATGTCACATGGATACAATATCATACAATTACTCATCACTATGCTGATAAAAACGCTTTGAAATTTAGAAACTCCTATCCGGATTTACATTCACAGTTTATAACTAGAAATGAACATTCGTTCACCTTTGAGTTTCTTATTAATGAGAATAAATTTGAAGGAGAAGATTATACCTGCTAGGTTCTAGTAATGGTTTAGTGCTTTATTATTCAGTCAGTTCAGATGCTCAAGGGAGCTATCATGTTTGTAGTCCACTTACTCAGAAATGGGTTTCGATTCCTTTACCACCGTATTTTCAGGGTATTCAATTTGATGTTAATGGTATATTCTTTGAGTTTTTATTATCTACAAGTTGTTATTACAAGGCTGTATATATTCCAATATTTAATATATCTTCGAAGATGTTTAATACGGATGTGTTTTGTGCGATCAAAATGTTGTGTGGTATAAGTCTATCTATGAGAATGTTTTTATTCTTAATGGTGTTTTGTTTTGTATGGAGGGAATGAGTAGAATGTTAGTTCATAATACTAGAACACCGCTGCCACAGTGGGGGAGGGCCAACTGGAAAAAAAAACACGAAACACCACTGATTGCATAACGCGTTATACATCCTTTTTTTTGTTGAAATGTTATTTTTGAGGCATCCACATCGCTTTAGTGGTAGCATAACCAAATTAGTGGATGCATGAACCAAAATACGATTATATAAACTATTATGCATCCTTTGTGGTGGCACCATCTTTTTTTTTTTTTGGAATGGTATTTTTAGGCATATACTACCTATGTTTCAGAAAAAAAGAGGTACTTTCACAATTTCAATTTTTCCTAAAAATATGCCAAATCGAAAAAGTGAGTATCTCTTTTCCTGATACGGGGTGAAAATATCACTTTTCTTGACACGGGGTGAAAATATCACTTTTCCTAACACGGGGTGAAAGTATCACTTTCCTGAAACATGGTGAAAGTATCACTTTTCCTGACACGGAGTGAAAGTGTCACTTTTCCTAATTGACTATGTATTCAATTTTTAAAAATTGTTGCGTTTTAGAAAGCTATAATAGAAGGAAAAGATAGAGGGGTATTATCGTCAAGTAAGGAAAAAATATGATACATAAAGAATTATGTAAAAATGCTTCACCAAAAAAAACCTCACCAAATACAATTTTTTTATCAAATTACACAATAACGTTAGGTTTCATTTTACAAAAAAGTGGCCATAAAAGGACTCTCTCCCTTCGGGCCCTCCGGTCGGCCGGCTCAATCAATCAAAATAACAGAAGTGATGGACATCGGTGTAATTTGATAAACTTGCTGGATGCGGAGTCTAGAGCTGATGATTTTGGTACCTTTTGCAATCGTATTCTTGGGGATTCAGAAGGAGGGATTTGTTACGCTAGAACTAGAGTTACAAGGAGGAAAATAACTGTGAGTGTTTAGGTGTTTAATGAGGACGATTGGCAACGTTGCACGAGGATATTCAGTTCATGATACCTTGACAGAAATTTGTTCTAGGATATGTGATGTTACAACAGTCCGGATTTTAGGTTTCACTCCATTAGAATGCAACATTGATTTGCTCGGTTGCCAACATTGTGTTTAGGGGTTCAATATCCAGACTAGAAGTTTTGAAGAGCTCAACCATTTTTCACTTTTGACTAACATGCATATAAATGATACTGGGAAGATGTTCCTACCGTTTGTTAAAAGACGATGCCAACAATACTTCCACCGTGCTCTAGGATGGACACTTAAAGCCATCCTTACATTTCAAATCTTGATAAAAAAAGTAAAAATAAAAAAAGAAGACGGATAGGGTTAACTGAGGAAATCAAGCTTCTTTCAAGTTTTTAAGTTATTTTACTATTTCAATTTACATATTAAAGAACTCAATACTGGTGCAAGTTTTCTTCTGAATTGAAGGCAGTCAAGATTATTTTTGGTACTTTTTCTTAAAGTTCTCAATCAGATGTAAATAAGTATTTATTTTAGCCTGTCCGATTGGAATTTATTATCTTGGTCTTCTAATCGATTGTGTTTCTAGCTTGCATACAGTTGAAACATGTACAACGAGTTATTTAAGTTCATGGGACTTGCTATAAAAATGGGTTTTGATGAAGATGAATATGTGGGTATTTATTTGATTTATTTTTACTATAAAGATGGAAAATTGAAGAAGCAGAATTTTATTTTGATTATTTACCCCATAGTATATGTTAGACATTGCTCGGTTGAACCTACAAGTTTTTCTATCTCAATTTTGTTGTCAATGTTATATGATCAAAACTCTATCATGATTTCTAGTCTACTAAGTCAAGTCTCGGACTAGGTTAGAATTTGGTAGTTGAGTATCAGACATCACCCTTGAAGACTAAAGATCGATGAAGACATTTGGAGAACTTCTGTATCAGGTATGTGGAGATTGAACCATTCTATTTTACTCACTATCTTACCATTCTATCTATTTGAGAAAATGTCGTATGACTTCTAGTAGATTTAAAAAAAAAAAATCAAGTCAAGCTTTTCTTGTTAAAAATCTCGAAATATGATTCTAAAGAAAGATGTTCAACGATCCTTAACAATATTAGTTCTAAACAATTTATTGTGTGAACTAAGTTGTGGATCAATTAAAAATTACCCACGCTTTACGCTGAAATGTTTCAAACATCATAAGAGAGAAATATTAAACTTTCTGATATTTCTACTTAGGGTAATCTGGCGAACCAGTTCGCAAACCATATATATCTGAGTTTCAGAAATACAGAAGGGTTGGCGAACCAGTTTGCAAACCACAACTTCTAATGAGAACAATTCACGAACCTGGTTCACTAATCGTTGTGAACTGAATTTTGAAAGTTGGTATTTTGGGCTAATATTTGACGAACCCAGTTCACGAACCTGGTCCACTGAGTTCGGTAGTCTTGTAGAGGGTTGTGAACCCGGTTCACAAACCATTGCACCCTGACTCGTGAACAAGCCTAACGGTTTACGAACCGTTGTACCAACCGTCCCAGTTTAAGTTTTTAGTATATGCTCAAATACTTATTTTTAAAATATGCTTAGCATTACTAGAACTCTCTCAAACACTTCTAAGACTTCATGATCACTCAAACAATTATAAGTGTGCATCATGATTAAATTCATAGGTGTTTTAATGAACGTCAAATTGCTTTAGTTCTTTGGCATACTTGCCAAACCGAACAATCGTTATACACGGTTCCAAAACCGGTTCCTAGTGTATATTCTTCTATTATATTTTTAAGACCTGAAAGCGTTTTCTTGATTCTCAAGTTATCTTAGATTGAATTCTAAGCATCCCCTGGTCCTTGAAAATCTATAAATAGAGACGCTTTTCAACTGGGAAAATCAATCCCTGACACTTTGTGTCCTAGTTGATAGACTCGTAGTCTATAGACCTAGGTTTCCTCTGAGAAACATAGTTAGGTATATGACTAAAAGACTTCGCTTTGGGGATTCGTGAATCCAGGTTCGACTATCTTTACCTTGATAATTTGTATATCCTGATCTTTCTTTTTTGTTATTAAGGTTTTCGTAATCACTTTCAGGCAAGATAGATAGTAATCACAAAGTTCTCTTCATCTCAGACTTTGTGATTCCTCAAGATAGATATTTGAAAACTGATCTTAATTGATCTTTTTGAAGATAGTTCTTGAGAGGTGGTTAAGAATCTAGGCTGCTCTTCGGGAGTCGTAAGTTCCGTATATGTGAGGTTTGCTAGATTGTCTATTTCAAACAGATTTCCTCACCTTGATCTTTGATCTAAAAGGAAATAAAATAGGCTTATCTGTTAGAGGAAAATTGGTATGAAAAATCTTCACTTAGGTTGAACCAACTCTTAGGCTGTAAAGGACGTCAGCTAATTGAATCAATTACGTATAGCCTTGCGAGGTTCAAGAGACGTAAGGAGCACGACTGTAATTGAATTGCTTGTAGGGTTGATTCGGTCTCAAGTACATTCCATTCTGAAGTCTGATAGTAAGCTAGTGTCTGTAGCGTCTTAATATAGTTTGGTGTTCAATCTGGACGAGGTCCAGAAGTTTTTCTGCTATTGCGGTTTCCTCGTTAACAAAACTTCTGGTGTCTTGTGTTTTTCCTTTTCAACATTATATTGTTTATCTTTATAATTGGATTTACACAGATTTGTACGTATTCAATCTAACTAGATATGTCCGCTTAATTGTTATCGATTACGAGACTAGTTCTTGCAGAATTGGTATCTTGAAAGGTAAATAACAAGTTTAATTACTTGGTAGAATTTCAATTGGATTATTTATATACGACTAGATTGATCTTGGATATTGATTTTTGTGATCGTCCAAGTAATCTGCTTAAAAATCAAGTTCACGAACTTTGTGTCTACATACATATTGTCAAGGATCATTCAGTTGTTTTACTTGCAATTGTATTAATTTTTGTCCATACAGGTTGCCGCACGAAAAAGTTGGGTGTATACTTGGTACCCCTGCATTTTCAGTATATAATTATGGGGTACTAACGAAATGGTAAGACTGAAATTTATTTGAATTTGTTTCACCAAATAAGTGAAACTGATATTATTCTTGATAGATAGTTATCTCAAGAATCTATAGAAATGATCTGATTAATAATATCAACACGAGATATGATATCATTAGCGAATGGTAACGTAACCACACTTCTGGTTAAAAGCCTTTGGTTATTTCCATTTTCTTATATATATAAAAAAATCCATGAAATTCTCTTCCGGGAGGCTGTAGTTAGAGATTTGGAGAAGAATATAAAAATAGTTTCTTTCCTAATTAGATCAAAAAAGTCCATAAAAGTCTTGGATCATAAAAACAAAAAATAATTTAACTACCAAAATATTTCTAGGAATTAAATACCTTGGATTTTGTGGAATTAAATATCCATAATTTTGAATATCTCGGATTTATAAAGGTTGGATGCCACGAACTTTTACAGATTCTCAACTATGTATAAAAATCAAGATTGAATACCCCTGTAAATGTTGAGTAAAAAAAAAACTCACTAAGAAAAACAAAACAAAACAAAAGATATTTGGGGATTTTTTTTTTAGGGAATCCAACATTCAAGAACTTAAAAAAAGATGAGAAATCAATGATAATTTTCTAAGGGTCTTCGATCTCAATCGTTGGCGATGGATTCTTCTTCATCATTAATAGAGGACATGTTAATTTAGATCTTCACTTATCTTCCTCTAACTTCAGTTTACAGATTCAAATCAGTCTCTAAGGCATGGTTATCTATATTCTCAAACCCTAATTTCATTACCAAATGGTTTCATGTTAACAACAAATCTCTCTGATGGATGCAATATCATACAATTACTCCTCAGTATGCTGATCAAAACCTTTTGAAATTTAGAAACTCATATCCTGATTTACATTCACAATTTATTTCTAGAAATGAACATTTGTTCACCTTTAAGTTTCTTGTTAATGAGAAACAATTTGAAGGAGCTCAATTATACTTGTTAGGATCTAGTAATGGTTTGGTTCTTTTTTATTCAGTTAGTTCGTATGGTCGGGGGATCTATCATGTTTGTAATCCACTTACTCAAAAATGGGTTTCGATTCCTTTACCACCGCGTTTCCAGGATATTCAATTTGATATTAATGGTATATCTTGTGAGGTTTCATTATCTACAAGTTGTTGTTACAAGGTTGTATATATTCCAAGATTTAATAGGTATTCGGAGATATTTAATGTGGATATGTTTTGTTCTGGTTTAGATGAATGGAGAACTATTGAAGTTTCATGTGATCAAGATGTTGTGTGGTATAAGTCTAGTTATGAGAATGTTGTTACTTTCAATGGTGTTTTGTTTTGGATGGAAGGGATGAATAGAATGTTAGTTTATAATATCAATCAGTACAACAGTGGTAATGGACATCGGTGTAGTTTGATCAATTTTACGGATGCAGATCTTCGTGCTACTAAATTTAGTACCTTTTATAGTTGTATTCTTGGGGAGTTGGAAGGCAAGATCTATTACGCTAAAACTAGAGTTAGGAGGATAATATCTGTGAATGTTTGGGTACTTGACCAGGACAATTGGAAAATCTTGCACAAGGATATTTCAGTTCATGATACCTTAGCAGAAATTTGTTCTCGGATATGTGATGTTAGAACAGTCCGGATTTTAGATTTCAGTCCGGTAGAACGTAATATTGTTTTGTTCGGCTTCCAACATTGTGTTTGGGGGTTCAACATCTAGACTAGAAGTTTTGAAGAGCTCATACCTTTGATTAACATGCAAATAATTGATAAAGGGAAGATGTCCATCCCATTTGTGCTAAAGACGATGCCAACAATACTGCCACCATCATGTAGGATGGACACTTAAAGCCATCCTTAAATTTCAAATCTTGATAAAAAAAAAGAACGAAGACAATGTGAGGTTAACTGAAGAACTCAGTCGTCTCTTTCAAGTTTTTTATTTATTTTATCCTTTCAATTTCATAACAAAGAACTGAATGATGAATTGGATGCCTATTTGCGCTAGTTTTCTTCTGAATCAAAGGAAGTCAAGATGATATTTGGTTCTTTTTCTTAAGGTTTTCCTTATTTCTTATTCCTATTTTTCCTATTTCCCATCCCCTTCACAATTTCTAAAATTATTTTAGTTTTCAATTCTAGTTTTTCATGTGTACCACCCATAAAAGTCATATTGACCGTGACTATGACCATTATTACTTTTATTTGTCTTCTTTTTCCTTACTTAGTCCTTCTTTTCCATTAAAAAAACCCAAAAAATATCAAGCTAGAAACCCTAAATTAGATTCCAATTAATTATTCTACTACACCTACTTTTTTATTTTTTGTTATTCAATTTGTAGATGAATTAATCGGCAGTTAATCCCATAAACAAGGTTTATTTCATTGAAAATCTATATTGTAAACAAGGTTTAGAGGTGATTAATATTATGAATCAACAAGAAGGGTATGAACTTCACATAATAGTAACCTA
Organism: Papaver somniferum; assembly: GCF_003573695.1. Taxonomy (NCBI): domain Eukaryota; kingdom Viridiplantae; phylum Streptophyta; class Magnoliopsida; order Ranunculales; family Papaveraceae; genus Papaver; species Papaver somniferum. Next base: position 157,225,048 of record NC_039365.1, on the reverse strand, counting down.
CTCTTCCAAAGGAATGAGCCTCAATTTCATTAATTTTCTTCTTACAGGAAAATACAGGAATGAGGAACAATAAATACAACTAGTTCTCTCAGGACTGAACTCTCACTTCTAGCCGTTGATACTGATCCACCTAACAATCTATTGGCTAAAACAAACACTCGGATGGACCAAGGCAGGGTTGACACGTCATAAAAAGAAGGACCACTAATGGAGCTCGAGTTACAGTCACTGAGTGGACAGGCTGACTCAGATACAGACTCTTCACTTAAGCTACAAAAGTAGTCATGTGTCTAGCTCAGACTCTAGACATATGACAATACCCTCCTCTTCTAAACATCCTTGTCCTCAAGGATGAAATCTGGAAACTGGGCTCGAATGTGGTGTAGATCTTCCCAAGTAGCATCTTCAGCCTGAGAATTTTTCCATTGAATAAGTAATTGAGAAACCGGCATACCTCCACGCAGTGTTTCTATGGTATCTAGAACAGCTACTGGAGCGACAATGGAGGCACCTGAAGTGTCCACTAATGGTAGAGATGGAGTACATATTGCAGTAGAACCAATCTTTTTCTTCAGTTGAGACACATGAAATACAGGGTGAATTCGCGAGCCCACTGGAAGTTTTAATTTATAAGCCACAAGACCAATCTTCTGTAGTATCTCAAAAGGGCCATAATATTTGGCAGAAAGCTTGAAATTCTTTCTAAGAGCAACTGAGGACTGCCTGTAAGGCTTTAGTTTCAAATATACCCAATCTCCTTCCACAAAAGATTTGTCACTTCTGGATTTGTCAGCATAGAATTTCATTATATCTTGTGCTCTAAGTAAATCTTCCTTAAGCAGTTGCAACATGTGATCTCTTTCCTGTAAGTATTCTTGAACAACAGAAATAGATGTAGTAGTAGTGAATGGAAAAGCCAAATGGGGAGAAGTATATCCATAGAGAGCTTGAAATGGTGACATCTTCAGGCTTGTGTGGTAATTTGAGTTGAACCACCATTCAGATAGAGACAACCAAGTAGTCCAAGCTTTAGGGGTAGTGCCAGTCATACATCTTAGATATTGTTCCAAACAAGCATTACTTCTCTCAGTTTGGCCATCGGACTGAGGGTGATAGGAAATACTTAAGTTCAAGGTGGTGCCAAGTGATTTGAATAGTGCTTTCCAGAATTGGCTAATAAAGATCTTGTCACTGTCAGAAACTATAGATGAGGGAAGTTCATGAAGTTTAAAAATGTGGTGCATGAACTCCTTAGCCTCAGAAATGGCTATGAAAGGATGGCTGAGGGCTAAGAAATGACTGTACTTGGTTAATCTGTCAACAATAACTAAGATAACAGATTTCTTGTTTGAAAGTGGTAAGCCCTCTATGAAGTCCATAGATATATGTTGCCAAGGAGTGTCTGGTACTGGTAAAGGTTGTAAGAGACCTCTTATTTCACTGGCAAACATCACAGTTGGCAACAAAGGTGAATATGTCTTACTTCATTTTTGGCCAAAAGAAATAGGACTTAGCTCTAGTATAGGTGTCTAGCATTCCTGAATGGCCTCCCACAGCTGATGAATGCACTTATTGCATAATAGAATGTCTAATATGATTACCACTACCAACATAGAGTCTAGTTTTGTCCCTGAGAATGCCACCTTGTAATGAGAAGGAGTAAGTAAAAGTTGAGTCAATAATTGTTGAACCACAACGTCATTTTCATAACTGCTAATGATGTCTTGTGTCCATTGTGGTTGGGTGACAGATAGAGCAAAACATTCATAAGGATGATGGAGTCTGGACAAGGCATCAACAGCAACATTGTCTTGTCCTTTCTTGTATCTAATGACATAATCCAGTCCCAAAAGTTTCATAAGCCACTTCTGCTGAAGGACAGAAGTCATTCTTTGTTCCTTAAAGAATTTCAGACTTTGATGGTCTGTATTTATGATGAACTGAGAATGTGAGAGATAGTGTCTCCATTTTTGGACTGCTATCACTATTTCCAAGAGTTCTTTTTCATAAGTGGAGAGGGCTAGTGCTTTGGTTCCAAGAGGTTTACTGAGTAAGGCAATAGGTTTGCCAAATTGCATCAACACAACACCAACACCTCTGGAGAGTGCATCAGTTTCTAATACAAATGGAGAAGAAAAATCAGGCAGAGCAAGCACTGGAGCATTTGTCATTCATGTTTAAGATCTGTGAATGCTTGAAGTGTTGTCGAAGACCAAAAAAATAGTACCATACCCCTTGATGAATCTTCTGTAATAACCAGTAAGACCCAGAAACCTTCTCAGTTGTTTGAGATTTGTAGGTTGGGGCCAAGTTTGCATGGCAGCTACTTTGTCAGGATCAGCAGCAACTCCTGTAGAAGAAATCAGATGACCCAAATATGCTAATTGGGGTTGAGCAAAACAACACTTCTTGAAGTTGGCTGACAAACTGTGTTCCCTTAAAAGTGACATAACTTGGGAAAGATGCACCAAGTGTTCCTCCATTGATTTGCTGTGGATGAGAATGTCATCAAAAAAGACAAGAACAAATTTTCTAAGAAGAGGTTGAAAGATTTTGTTCATGAGAGCTTGGAATGTGGCAGGTGCATTTGTCAATCCAAATGGCATCACCTTAAACTCATAATGTCCATGATGAGTTCTGAAAGCAGTTTTATAAATATCTTCAATGTGCATTCTAATTTGATAGTAGCCTGATCTAATATCCAACTTAGTAAAGATGACATCTCCATTTAATTCATCCATTAGCTCCTCTATCAAGGGTATAGGAAACTTATCCTTGATGGTCATATCATTAAGTTTCCTTTAATCAACACAAAACCTCCAGGAGCCATTTTTCTTCTTGACCAATAGTATAGGAGCAGTAAATGGACAGTGACTGTCTTGTATTAGGCCAGCATCCAACATTTCTTGAACCAACTTTTCAACCACTGCCTTTTGAATGTAGGGACATTTATAAGGTCTCTGAGAAATGGGCAGTGAAGATGGCTTTAAGGGAATTTTATGGTCTAAAGCTCTTGGGGGAGGAAGAGTTGATGGCTCAGCAAACACATCAGCAAAGTCTTGGAGAAGAGAAGTAACTTATGGTGGAACAGGGTTGAGTGGAGTAACTGTAATGGAGAAAAACTGACAAATGAGAGCTGAAGTGTTGTTTTTGATGAATTTGAAGAAGGCTTCACCACTGAGTAAGCTGCAAGAGGTATTAGGGGAGTGACCCTGCAATGTAATAAGTTTTCCACGGTGGTGAAAGGATACCTTGAGTTCGGCTAGATTGAACATTACATCTCCCAACTGTTTTAATCAGTCAACACCTAATACCATATGGCATCCTCCTAATGGAAGATTCTCAGATCACCAGAAAATTGATAACCCTGCATAGACCACGGTAATTCTTAACAAACACCTTCACTAGTGGTTGTGTCACCATTTGCCACTGTGACCAACATTTTACCAGTAGGCACTATGTGAAGATATAATTTGGCAGCTAGAGAAGCATCAACAAAACTATGAGTATTCCCTGTGTCAATTAAGATAAAGATATCCTGATTATTTATCTTACCATGGACTCTAATAGTGCTTTTGTTGACCAATCCAGTTAAGGCATTAAGAGAAATCTCCATAGTAGTGTCGCCTAAAGTTGTATGAGAAGCTGCTTCTTCTTCTGAATCCTCAATAGGTGGAGATGAGTTGTCGTCATCAGATGCAACCATCATGAAGAGTTGTTGAGTTTTACAGCGGTGACCTGGCTTGTAAAAAACATCACAGTTATAACAGAGGCCCTTATCACGTCTAGCCTGCATTTGTGCCGGTGTAAGTCTTTTTGTAGGAGGCAAAGATGGTTCAGGCTTTGTTGGTGTAAGAGGGTGAGTAATGATAGGCTTGTCAGCTGAAAAAGATGGCCTAGGAATGTTGGTAAGTGGTGATAAAGATGTTTTATAACCAGATAATGGTGAGAAGGTAGTAGAAGACGGTGTAAAAGGACGTTGGAATGGCCTAGATCTTTTAATTTGAGAATCCACCGAAGCTTGTCGTAAACGAGCTAAATAGAAAGCCTCATAATCAGAATTGGGTTTGAACATCTGAACCAGATTACGAATCTCTTCTTTTAATCCACTGATGAAACTCATGGTGAAATAATCTTCAGATAAACTTGGGTTTTTAGATTTTATTATAGCCTTTAAGGATTCATATCTCTCAAAATATTCTTCAACTGTTGAAGTCTGAGACAATTTATTAAAGCTACCAACATAGTTATCATGAACAACATCTTCGAAACGAAAACATACATCAGAAAAAAAAAATACATTCCAATCGATAAATAGTTTACCCTCTTGATAATCCAAAAACCAAGCATCAACTTTATCATCCATATGAATAGAAGCTAGATACACCCTCTTAGAAGGGTCAACATAATTCAAATAAAAATATCTTTCACATTTACGGAGCCATGCTCTAGGATGAGAACCATCAAATCTGGGAAAATCAGTTCGGGGTTGACGAAGAATGTTACCTGAATGAAGTAGCAACCAAGAAGAATTTTCTGATTCAGAGAGGATATGAGTATGGTGAGCAGCAGGAGAAGTACCAGGATCTGATGAAAGTGGAATACCAAGGTGTCTACAGATTGTGGAGAACTGAGAACCCAAGGTTTCTTTGATTGAAGTATTCTCAAGCTTGATGTCTGAGACATCTTTCTCTAAGACTGATAAACGTTTACCATCAAGTTTTTTTTGATGAGCAATGTCCTTTATTGTAGGTGCTTTATCACCTCCTGTCATGATTCAAACGCAGGATCGACGAATCTGATACCAATTGTTATGAATCAACAAGAAGGGTATGAACTTCACATAACAGTAACCTACTCTTCCAAAGGAATGAGCCTCAATTTCATTAATTTTCTTCTTACCGGAAAATACAGGAATGAGGAACAATAAATACAAGTAGTTCTCTCAGGACTGAACTCTCACTTCTAGCCGTTGATACCGATCCATCTAACAATCTATTGGCTAAAACAAACACTCGGATGGACCAAAGCAAGGTTGACACGTCATAAAAAGAAGGACCACTAACATAGTTCGAGTTACACTCACTGAGTCGACAGGCAGACTCAAATACAGACTCTTCACTTAAGCTACAAAAGTAAAAACTAGTCATGTGGCTAGCTCAGACTCTAGGCATATGACAATTAATTAACCTAATAAATCTCATGAGCAGTATAATGTATGATCAACTAAATGCAGTAATAATACCAACTACACTCGTGTATATACAAAACATACTAATCAAAATTACGTAAAAGATAGTAGCACATGATACAATTAGTAATACATGCTTCCAAGTTGTACCTAACAAAAAATGAGTGTACGATCCAATCAGTACATTGTAAATCGTTAACTCAATATATGCTCCAACTAATTTTAAGTAATATGATTCCCTAGTGTCTCATCTACCGTTTTTAATGTTTAGCCTCCATAACACACCAAACTTTATTATTCTTTGAATTCATTGAAAGTGGTGATGATTCATGGAGATGGGTAGAATAGATTGTGGCCGGCGGCGGAAATGGAAACGGAAACGTGATTTGCTACCAAGGTTTTTCTGTTTTGTTTAGTTATAGGGTGATTTTATAATTGGATGTAAATAAAAAGTCAAGAGGTGGTTTGTAGGACATACAAAATTTTATATGGATGATACTCAGGATAATTGGGGATATGAATTATTGGTGATTGGAAATAGGAAAAATGAGATGGAGAAAAGGAAAAACTTTTCTTAAAGGTCTCAATCAGATGTGAATAAATATTTATTTTAGCCTGAAAAGTGTTCGTAATATAGCCAACCATAATTCGGTTGTACTTGCAATCATCATTACTTAATGATGACACAGTTACTACCATAAAACTTAAACTCGTGAATAACACTAGTCAAGTAAGGGGAAGGGAAATGTTGATGCCATATCTCATTAATCAATTGATTAGAAACAATATTTAGTTCTTTTCTTCTGCTATATATATATATAAAAGAAAATTCAAAAGATCGATATAGTGAATGTAGGTTAACACTTGGTTTACACCATGTGAAAGTACTACAAGTACTACCTTTTAATGTAATAAATTTAGGATTCTCATAACAATACAATGTAGAACTCCATCGTGGTATGAGGAGGGTTCGGTCCCCTCACTCTTCCGCCGCAACAGCCACTTCCATCACCACCAAAACAATTTCAGTTTTAAGTTCTTATTTCTTCACTAGAATATTTAACCACATTTCATTTACTTCAACTCTTTTAAGAAATCTAGGGTTCTGCATATGCTTGAAGTTTGAGAAATTAGGTGTTTTTTTAAAATTGCAGATATGATTTTTTTGAAGATGAACGAAGGTAATTACCAAGAGTTTAAGAGTCAACCAACATCGAGAAAGAATAATACACCACTTTCTGCTGGTCAAAACATCAAAAGATTTTGCAATTTCAAAATCAGATTTAGTTATTCCTCTTTCTCTGTCTATAAATTCATTTATCAGTTCAAAATCAAGTTTCTGGCATCAAATAATTTCTTTCACAAGATTTGTGGTGGAATTTTCAAACAAGTAAGGATTTGGTTTGAAATTTCAACTTTGTCTCTGCTGGTTATTCATCTTCACTGGTATGCAGATAAATCAAGGTAATTTTAGAACTTTTACTAGTGTTACAGAGGGTGTATGTGGTTTTGATCCAAAAATTAATGTAGGTTAACACTTGAAATCTCGTTTCAATTCAAAACCCTTGTACCAGATCTGAAATTTATCCTTGATCAAGAAACCTAACCCTTGTTTCAGATTTGAAATTTCTTAGAAATATTATCAATTCATTTTCTGTAAGTGAAAATGTAGGTTAACACTTCTCAAAACCAGTTTGAAAATCAATCCTACAAAACCCAAAATAACTTCAAACTTGGTGCAAAAATTAAAACCCAAATCTACGATTTGTTTTCTACTTCCATTAATTTAGTCTATTAGAATTTTTGTTCCAAATATTTGGTTGTTGGTGGGTGGATATTTGGTGATTACTCAAGATCTTCGATCTAAATATTTGGTTCTTGTGTTTCGGTTGATAGTCAGTACAAGAGAGTATAATGCTTGTGAATCTCAGCTAGATACATGTGTTAGTTAAGCTTCATCTTCTTCAATTCAGGTTCCCAAACTTACAAGGTGTAGGTTACCTATAATCATTTACGTTTCCTATTTTTATTTTTTTTCTCAACCACACCTGATACGATCACCACTTCGCACCATTCAATTTTACTACTAAAACTACTTCTATCATATCTTAAAACTTCTAACAGTAATTCCTAATTAATACTTCTTATGTTAGCAATTCTTAAACATTGTGCCTTCTATTGGTGCATTTTTACCATCAATCCTTAAATCGCTTAAAACTTCTACACAAAACCCTTGTGTCTGTTAAACAACACAGAACTAAAACTTTGAAGAGGTATTTCGACTATCTCATGCTAAAATTTTGAAAAGGTATTTTGACTATCTCACACTATGGATGGATTTGAAGAGAAACACCAATTTTATTATACAACAGTTGAAGGAAATTTGAAGTTGAAGAATGAAGTTTCTTTTTTTTTCGTTTTTATTTTCTGCATGCAAATTGATCCCTTTGTATGAGCAATGGGCATCAATTTGAAGGGGAATATTAGGATATATAAGTGAATGTAGGTTAACACTTGGTTTACACCATGTGAAAGTACTATAAGTACTACCTCTTAATTTAATAACTATCGGTAGGACTTGGGTTGGTTGGGAGGGTTAGAAGGCTTGGCCGAGGCAGACCCGATCTAGGAATTCTTTGCCCAGATTGCCCATCGAACCTGTGGAACCCATGAAGGTGCTTCCCAAGTTATGTTCCTCGGGTTGGTCCAAGTTTCGCTAGACATACAAGTTTGTTAATATGGTAATAACAAATTTTAGTAATAATAAGATTTAATTGCTTCATTTATCTTAAATTTCCAAATAACTGAAGATTATTCAGAAAAATTAAAAATCTTTTCATATTGAACGATTTATGAGATAGATATAATTTATATGTCATTACTAGATCTGAAGATAATATCTAAAATTTCTTTAGATAGATAACAATACCACTATAAAAATAGTTTTATATAACTATATCATAGTTCTTCTGGTTGGGCGGGTTGTTCAGGTTAGAAATATTTATGCCCATGCTTGCCCAAATTAAACTCGGGTTTAAAAAATTTATGCCCAAGCTTGCCCAAAGTTTTGAAATACGTTTCCCATGTCCACCCAACGTTCGGGTTGGGCGTAGGTTGAGTGGGTTGACCCAACCCATGTCCCACCGCTACTAGTAATAATTCTAGGGTTTTCATAACAATACAATGTAGAATTCCATCAGAGTCCATGACTAGTTTTACATGAGAATGATTTTAGCCTTCATACACGATGAAAATCTAATATATTCATAATATTTCATATTATAGAGAGAGAGCGGCTTACAATCAGGAATGATGCATAAAAGGAATGTAAGATTTATAATAAAGTAAATAACACTTGTACGTTAAATATTAATTACTTGATATTTATCCTATAGTAAATTGGTTTTGGACCGTAACTATTGTCAGGTGATTACCTTGTTGTTGTATTGTCTCGAGTTTCTCCACAGACGATCACACTTGGTATCAGACTTATAGGTTGAAACGAAAAAATCATGGTATACCCTCGTAATTTCAGTCCTAAAAAGTATCGGCACAAAAGTATAGAGTACACAAAACAACTGTTATATTTAATGTTTGGATCTGATCCTTTTGACAAGTTGATAATGCTAGCAACGCTTACATTTTTATTTATGAAGTAGCGTAGATACCTTGCTAACCAGTTAATCGATGATGTAACTGGGAATTGGAACCTTAATACTCTTTTTCCAAAGGAAGTAGTAGATAAGATATGTAAGATTATGTTAGTATGTTACCTATGACTGGGAATGACCAAATTGGATGGACTGAAACAAAAATGGTATACTTACACTCAAGTCTGCTTACAATGTTTTGTTGGAAAAAGTCTCAACCAAGAAATTTAACTAATAATGGTCAATTCCCTTGGCATATATTGTGGAAAGTTCAACTTCCACCTAAAATTCATCATTTTATGTGGAGATGTTTGCATAACTATGTTCCCGCTAGAGATAAATTATCCAAATTTGTTAATAATATACAAGGTGCTTGTCCTCTATGTGGTAATCATTTTGAAACTATGCATCATCTTTTTATAGAGTGTCATGTTTCCCTTAGCATTTGGAATGCTATTATTATCTCTTGCAGAAACGGTAATTTTACTGAATGGCTTCAAAATGTTTTCAAATCTGATCTGTTCTTTGTTGCAGATACGCAGAAATAGGTAAGATTGTTAAGCTGCATTTGTTGGAAGATTTGGAAATTGAGATGCTCGATGGTCTTTGATAACCTTCAATTTAGACCTAATGAGTACATTAATTCTGTTAAAATGTTTATCTTTTACTGGGAAAGTTCTCTAAATGATACACATAATTCTAATCAAGTGATGCAGAAAACCAAATGGACTCCTCCAAAGGAAAATGATTTAAAAGTTTATTTTGATAAATCCTTTATAGATGAAAATTATCCAATTAGCACTGGACTGATATTCGTAATTTTACAGGAAACTTCATGGAAGCCAGAGGAGAAATGTCGATAGAAATAAATGAAGAACAAGGTAAAGCAGTAGCAACACTTGAAGCTATAAAATGGGAAATCGCTAAAGGAGTTCTTAATCTTCACTTAGAAGGGGATAATAAAAATTTAGTGGCAGCAATAAATGGTTCTATAGAAAGTTGTTTGTACCCTATTACATTTACACCAAAAAATGGGCTTACTTAGACCTAAAATGCTCTTCTTGTTAACTAAGTATGGTTCAATGGGCCTAAGCATTCTTCCTTTATAAGCCAAGTATGGTTAACTAGGCCTCACAAACACCCTACATATGAGCCCATGTGCATAGGTTCAAATCAAGCAAGTAAGAAGACTCATTACCACTGCCACGGCAGCTGCCACCTCAGCATTGAGTGACACGTCATCACACCACGTCACAAAATGAAGTCATGTTCGCCATGTCAGCAAGGAGATGACGTGTCAACATGCCACATCATCAAATACTGACATGTCATCGTGCCACGTCAGCAAGGTAATGCGTCACAAAATACTGATGTCTCAATGTGCCACGTCATCAGGGTGTTGACGTGTCAACATGCCACATCAGCAAAAAAGTGTCCACCTTTGTGCCACGTCAGCAAGGTGCCACGCCGTCACGGTGCAGAATCTTCTCCGGAGATGGCAAAGTCCGGTGGCAATGTCTGGCGGCCGTACCGGATTTCATCCGGCGGCTCCATTGGTGATCCTATGCTTCGCGGTACATCAAGCTTCGATGCGTCTGAGTTATTTCTACCCCACGTATGAACACTGGAGGATTTTTACTCCCACTGAGTTAGCCGAGCTGAACCATTGGCTAGCTGATATTTCATCCCACACTAGTTTGACTTGCGGATATTTATGCCCCACTGTGGACTTATGCACACTTCTCTCTTTGGGCTTGGCATGTGTACACCTAATTGTTTGGGCCAACCCTTTGCACTATTTGGCTTAGTTAATTCCATAGCCATAGAGGGAGTTTCTGGAAACTTTTAGGAGGCATGCAAGGGCATGTTATGCAATTCATGACAAGAGGCATGCAAGGGCCAGTAATTCAATTCATGACAGGAGGCATGCAAGGGCCAGTTATGCAATTCATGACAGGAGGCATGCAAGGGCCAGTCAATGCAAATCATGACATGACGCATGCAAGGGCCAATTAATGCAATTCATGCTCAGCTCGAAAATGAGGGTAAGATCCTGATTTTCAACATATAAATAGATGGGTTCTCAACCCTAGAAGGTACGCAATCTTCCCCACAAAAATAATCTGTGAAAAACCTAAGCTAACTTAAGCATCGGAGGGTTTTTTGCAGGTACCCCCTACACTGTTCAATTGGAGAAAAAAGCAGCAAATCAATCTTCAACAAATCACATTAATAGAGGCTTCTTCGTCGTCATTAATAGAGGATATATTAATTGAGATTTTTACTCATCTTCCTCTAACTTCAATTTACAGATTCAAATCAGTCTCAAAGGTATGGTTATCTATACTCTTAAAACCTAATGATGTAGGACATCTGCATCTGTATCAACAATCATTGTTGATCCCTTACGTTTGTATCAACAATGACTGTTGATCCTTTGCTTCTATTTTAGTTTACTTGCTTTGCAAGTCCTTTACTTTCCTAGTTTAGGTAGAATCCCTTTTTAGTTTCTTTTAGTCGGTTCTACAAAGCCTATATAAAGGCTAGTCTCTTTGTTTAGAAGACACATCTTATTATCAATATTATTATTATCATTTTGATCATCAATCTTTTAACCTTAGAATCTTGATCCTTGAATCAGTTTTCTATTAAGTTTCTGACGAAACTTAAATATCCATTTCAATCCTATTCTGTGCTACATTAGTTGGTATCAGATACAGAACTTTTAGATTCTTATCTAGAAACACATCCTTACCCGGCTTCCGCAAACTCAAAACCCTATCTACATTAAAAAAATAAAATAATAATAATCGTTTTCTTATTCTTACGTTTTTGATCATGGAAGAAGTTTTTCAGAAGATTAAACTAGACCTTATAGAATTAGAAAATAAAATAATAAAGCTTCTTAAAGAAGAAAAGGAAAAGAAAGAAGAAAATCTGGTAAAAAAAGTTGAACAATCACATGACGATAAAGATGCTTCGTTATCAACTCAAGAGGAGTTATCGCTTTATGATAATTCTATAGTTGTTTCAGCCACATCAGTTGGTGAGGAAGATATTAATGCTTCTCAACAGGACAAAGAAAATCAGTTGAAGGAAGTTTCACATGACTCGTTGGATGATTCGTCAGAACTTAATGGTAAGTCTTCGGATCTTGGTTTGATAACTTCTGATATTGGTATGCATGTTTTATCTGTTGTTGATAATAATCAAGTTATTGATCAACTGGATACTCAAATAGTATTGCATACAAACCCTAGTACGGCTAAACTCGTTGGGATAACCAATAAGAATTCTTTTGTGTCGCCTCATACTTTTGAAGATGTGTTAGTATGTCGATATCAAGAGTATATTACTACACAAAATTATTCTAGTAGACAATCTTTAACCAAAGAGCTACTTTGGGATTTTGAGAACATCAAGTTTACAGCATATCCAAATGCTTTCCTATTAGTTTTCCTACAATTCTTCTTATTAGGTTTTCTATTGGGTTTCATGTTTAGTTAACTCCAGTGAATTTTTCGTGGTATATCCAACAAGTACAATTAATTATACATTGTTATGTTATCTGTTTGTTTATGTGCTGAAGCGTCGATCTCAGGTATGCATAAGTACAGAGAATTACTCTGGAAGAATTCGTGGTCGTACTTTCTCAAAATCTGAGAGAGTAATGTTTGTTAGAGATTTTTATGACAAGTTGTTTCCATATGAAGACATCGGGTTTTACTTGAATGATATTCTTGTAATATGCATGACTACCAGAGATATAAGTTGGACAGTTGCACATAAAACTGTGAAGGATAATAGTCCCACACTGTTAATGTCCCCTTAATAAACTTAAAATATAATATGGAAGGGACACTCCACTCATTGCCAATTGGTTTTGAGTTGGATGCCCGTATTCTAACATGGTATCAGAGCAGGCTATTTTTGTCGAGTCAGTTGACCGCACCTTTACTCCGCGTCACCCGATTTATTGTGTCCACGTGTTAGACCTTACGAGTATACACGTGAGGGGACGTGTTGAGATTATTAGTCCCACATTGTACGGGAAATTAAGATCCTGTGGTTTATAATTTCTCAGGGCCTCTCCACTCATTGCCAATTGGTTTTGAGTTGGATGCCCGCATTCTAACATGGTATCAGAGCAGGCTATTTGTTTCGACGAGTCATTGACCTCGCCTTTACTCCGCGTCACCCGATTTATTGTCCACGTGTTAGACCCAACGAGGCTACACGTGAGGGGGCGTGTTGAGATTATTAGTCCCACATTGTTGGGTTATCTTAGATCCTGCGGTTTATAATCTCTTAGGGCCTCTCCACTCATTTCCAACTGGTTTTGAGTTGGATGCTCGTAGACTTTAATTTGGTTTCAGAGCTAGGCCCGTGTGTGAGTAGGCCCAACGGTCACCACACAATGTAGGTCCACGTGTTGGACCCAACGATGCTACACGTGAGGGGGCGTGTGAATGATAATAATCCCACACTGTTAATGTCCCCTTAATAAACTTAAAATATAATATGGAAGGGCCACTCCACTCATTGTCAATTGTTTTTGAGTTGGATGCCCATATTCTAACATGGTATCAGAGCAGGCTATTTATGTCGAGTCAGTTGACCGTACCTTTACTCCGCGTCACCTGATTTATTATGTCCACATGTTAGACCCTACGAGGCTACACGTGAGGGGGCGTGTTCAGATTATTAGTCCCACATTATTGGGTTATCTAAGATCCTGCGGTTTATAATCTCTTAGGGCCTCTCCAGTCAATGCCAATTGATTTTGAGTTGGATGCGCGTATTCTAACAAAAACACCTGCCCTTACAGACGATATTCGTTTACCATTGACACAAAACGTTGGATACAGTGTTCACACCATGGTTTTGGTGAACTGTTGCTTCGAGAATATTGATATACATCTTCTTGGAATTAATGTATCTCCTAATATACTTACGTACTCGACTTGGATGGAATACTCAAAAGAGGATGCGGATATATTTAGAGCATGTAAGCAGAGACGCATATTTGCTGATATTGATCAATTTAGTTCGTCGATAGTTGTACTTTGCAGGAATAGTACGGAGAAGTTTACTCTGCCTTTGCTTAATGAGACGACAACTAAAGGATCCCGATCTAACATTGTCCATTATAAAGATGCATTTATAATTGATCAAGGGTACTGTGAACTTCATACAGACTTCACTTTGTTGCCAGTGATAATAGTTCCAAGTGGGGTGTCAACGTACATCTCTGGAGATCATGTTTTCAGCCAAGAGTACCGTGTTTCCGTCACAATCACAGGTGGAAAATGGGCCATTTCCATAAGCATGTTCGTAGACGAGATGGATGCTGGAACTAAGCCCGGATGTTTCACACCAATCAACGGCGCTGCAGAAATTTTGATTACAGCAAATTCCCTTATAAATACGATGATGCATACAGAGGTTGATAATCAAGGTGTTGTTAATTTTACTAACGCCTTGGACTTTGCTGTTCGGTCCGTTAAAGAAGTTAGTGCACTCTGCTACCAATGGATTAACATCAATTATGTAAGTGGTGATAAATTTATGATGGACTTATACTCAAAAGGAATCTATGCAGTAAGTTATATGGGTATTTCATATTTTCTTGGATATCCTACTTCTTATACTACAGAGAGCAGTGAAGTTTCTTATTTTCTGGTGCATGAAGACGATGTTAAAACAAATTCATATATTGTGGAGAATCATTGTGTTGCTCAAGGGAGTGTGAATATTCGAACGGATGGTAGTTTGAAGAAATACTTCCCAATATCTTTCAAGTTCTTCGAATTCTTTTCGTCAATCCTAGTGCACGCGGCGAACATTCTTTTCTTCTTAGTGATTGGAATATGGTACATTTTCCTGGAGTTGCTGTTTACATACCAAACTTGGAAGAAAAGCTACACGAATTTGCGGGTGGAAACCAACAATGGTCGTGGAAACCTGGTGGACATGCGTTCTGTACTCTATTCTACACTTTGGGCAGGCAATAACAAAGATATTTGTAGAGTTTTTCTTACATGGACTGAGAAGTTTGATGAGCTCAAGACATGGAACAACAGAACATCTTGTTTTTAACACGTTACTTGGGATCCTGGAGGAAATTCTTCATTTATTATGATCAGTAATGGTGTTGTTGATAAAGAACTAGCTATTTTTGAGCTTAAAGAGTTCGAGAAGATCTTAATATTTTCCACACCTGGTGTCGATGACGATGATCATGAATGGAGTTTTCGAACTGTTTATAGTAAACATCACTTGCAGCACGAACAAGGAGTGGCGAGAAGAGAATCTGTTTCAGGTAGTTTATGTTTTTCTAGCTATATTGCTAAGTTTGGCAAACATACTAGTCACGCTGGGACTAGAAGTGATGTTCCACGTAACATTACGGACGACGATAAAAAAATTGTTAAGTTATTGGTTGAGAATAACTCTCTTGTGAAGTTTCCGGCGACAAGAGTCATACGATGGACAGATGCACATTTAAACCCTGGCGTTGCATTTGAAATCCGACCACCTACGAGTACTGAACTAGAGCTGTTGACAGCATGTGAGAAAATTAATTTTGTCGTAAGGCTTTGTGGAGTGTTCAGTCCAATTATAGAACTATTTGACTGGGTAGACAAGTTTTTCATGGTTGCTGAAGTAGTTGTGAAGCACAATTTATTTCCTGCATATTTGATAGAAAAGCATAACGATGAAATTTCAAAGCTCGAGGTATGGGACAACGGAAAGCCTTTCGAACAAGCTGCGCGGATCGAAGTACCAATAGTGGTGTGGTTATTTCGATATCATAATGATTGGGATGCTAAGATTCATTTCCTGATTATTCCTTACAATGGAGAATACCATTTTCAAAATTTTCACGAGCTTCGGGGTGTTTGGGGACACATTATTCCACGGAACGTCTACAAAGTTGCATTCATAGGATCGAATACCATTGGGATGACTATATTCAAATTGTCAGCACAAGAGTTTGTTGCATATGCAAAAGAGGTATATTAGGAAATAATATATGAGAGTCTATTTTTAGGAGATATGCACATTAAGTTGTGAGAGTTATATTATGAAATATCTTGAGAGTCAAGTCTTGTGCCTTGAGAGCCAAGTCTTGTGATTGTATAAATAGCTAGAGAATTAATGAGAAAGATATACCAAATTATTATCAATGTAGTCTATTGTTTCCGCGCGTTTATGCTCTCCTCTCTCTTGCTCGATCCTTAACATGGTATCATATTAGGAAATAATATATGAGAGTCTATATTTAGGAGATATGCACATTAAGTTGTGAGAGTTATATTAGGAAAGTGTCTATGTTTAGAGTTTGATCTTAGTTAGGAAAGTACCTTGAGTGGTCGTCAAGTTTGTGAACAATATAAATAGGTCGTTGAGCCATGAAAGTTAATATACCGAATTATTATCAATGTAGACGTTCAATGCTTCCGCGTTTATGCTCTCCTCTCTCTTGCTCGATCCTTAACATGGTATCAGAGCGAGGTGAGAGGAAGAGAGAGGAGAAGGAGAAAGAGTTAGGGAAGTTTTTCATCGGTTTAGGGTTTAGGTTTTGAGTCTAAAAAAAAAAAGAAAAAAAAAAAAAAAAAAAAAAAAAAAAAAAGAAAGTTTGAAGCCGTGTTTTGAAGTTTTAAAAACAAAGGAAGAAGCTGCGTTTGGTTAGAGAATTGTTTTTGTTAAAAGGGAAGATGCACAAAGTTCTGACGAGTTAAAGAAGAAGAGAGAAGTGTTTAAAGGCTTGTCGGTCTTTGTCTTCATCAGGGTTCGAGAAGCTGTGATAAACAAGTTGGAGTTGTTTAGGGTATGTCGCTGCTCCATGACTTGTTACCTGTCAAGTCATGTTCATGTGTTTTGTTCGTGTGATGTTGACGAAAAGAAGAACTTGGAGCAAGATGTAGAATTGTTATGGGCTCGAGAAAGTGTGAAGAACTCTAACGAGTTGATGGTGACTGGATCAGAAGATGATGATGTGCTGTGGTGGACTTGGTACTGGTCGCTAGTTTGCCATGGTTCAGTGGGTCTCATCGGTGTTTTAAGACAAGGAATAAAGATTTAGATCTGTTTTTGTGAACATGAAACAAGGAAAGTGGTGATCGATGGTTGTTTGCTGTTGATTTCGAAGAGCTCGGAACATACAGATATTAACGGAGTAACCAGCTATACGGGGAGGTGGCAGAGCTGATGATTCTCGTGAAATGGAATATGAAAACTATGAGCTGAACTAAATCTCGAGAACGGCAGTAGTACTGCAAAGGATGTTCTCGGTGATAGATTGATGGCTACTCCCACAGTCATTGATCGACGGTGACGCGTAGGTGAAACAAAGATGGAGATGGTGATTTATGTAGCCGAGTATTGACTGCATTGACGGAGTTGGAGCTAAGTGTTGCTGCTTTAGTGCTCAGGTTTGATGATGAATGAGGCTGCAGTGACGATGAATAAGTTTTGGTCAATGATGTTGTCGTTATTCTCGATGAAGTTGATAATTGAAGTGATGCGACGGAGTGAGAAACTCAGAGAGAATATTGCAGTCGACAAGAATGATGATTATTAATGCAATGATGCTGTAATACGAGAGGGACAGTGTTGATTGATGGTGACAGCTGTGGGTGAGATTTGATTTTACTGTTGCTGCCAATGATATGGAAGAAGGTTTTCGGGTTCTAGGTCATCACCGAGAGAAGTAAAGGGACAATGTGTGAAGAACATGCTCGAGTCTGTGGTCGAGAGAAAGTTTCCTGAAATCAACAGGGAAAGTTACTTAAAAACAAAAAAAAAAAAAAAAAAAGAAAGAAAAGAAAGTGTTATTGGAGGATTGTTACAGATTCTACCAGTTGCAAAAGAACTGTTACAGGTGAACAGAAGTGTGACAAAAGAATGTCACAGTTAAGTGTTGAAGAATAGTTACAGAAGAAAGTGTTACAGTGAGCGTGACAAAAGAGTTATAACAGTTGGAAGATTGAAGTGTGGTTGAAGAGTTTGTGGTAGAAACTTGGAGATCCTACAAAGTGTGGCAGACTTTGTAAAGACGACAGGATTGTGAGAGAATCTTGAAGAACAAAGAAGTGTGAAGGTTTCGCAAGAAGTGCGTGACTGGAACAAGAGAGAAGAAGAAACAACATTCATGTTGCAAAAAAAAAAAAAAAAAAAAAAAAAAAGAAGAAGAAAAAAAGAAAAAAAAAACAATCACCAAGAGGTGATAGTAGGTTAAAATCCTATGAGTTGTCGAGAGAGTACACAAAGTATTCTATCGAAGAAACCAAGAAAACAAGAGTACAAGAAGTATTCTTCCGATGATGGGACCGAAACGTCCTTAAACTACGAAGAGGACCGAAAGATGTCCTTAAACTAAGAAAATGGGACCGTAATGTCCTTAAACTTCCGAAGATGGGACCGCAATGTCCTTAAACTTGTATTGGGACCGAAATGTCCTTAAACTACGAAGAGGACCGAAATGTCCTTAAACTACGAAGAGGGGACCGAAATGTCCTTAAACTACGAAGAGGACCGAAATGTCCTTAAACTACGAAGATGGGACCGTAATGTCCTTAAACTACGAAGGGGACCGAAATGTCCTTAAACTACGAAGAGGACCGAAACGTCCTTAAACTATGATCTGAAGATTTTTTTTTACCAAAAGCGTTTGAAGAAAAAAAAAAGAAAAGAAAGAAAACCGAAGTTAAATTTCTTTGGTCCAAGATGGGCATTCATGATCTACATGCTCCATCTTGAGGGAGGGTATTAGGAAATAATATATGAGAGTCTATATTTAGGAGATATGCACATTAAGTTGTGAGAGTTATATTAGGAAAGTGTCTATGTTTAGAGTTTGATCTTAGTTAGGAAAGTACCTTGAGTGGTCGTCAAGTTTGTGAACAATATAAATAGGTCGTTGAGCCATGAAAGTTAATATACCGAATTATTATCAATGTAGACGTTCAATGCTTCCGCGTTTATGCTCTTCTCTCTCTTGCTCGATCCTTAACAAGGTAGCTTGTGGTGCAGGCAATAAAATAGTTCTACCAGAATTTAATGTTCCGGACAACATTGGCAATTACTATGAGAGAGGCAAAGAAATCTCAAGTACAACAAAAATTGCAATACACACGGTACGTGGATTTTGCATTATTATTCTAGTAGAAGAGCTTTGTATTGGTTCTTGTTTGTTACCCGAGGTGAAGACCTTCTGCACTCGACAACAGCTGGGACTAGGAACTATACGTGAACCTCTTGTAAGTGGCAGAAGAGGCAGTAGTGACGAAGTGGAATTTATCCTTGAGGTGTCAATTACATTGGTACTAGGTGCAGTCCCGTTAAGGAAATTGCAATATGGAGAAACTCTGGAAGATTACCAAGTAAGCAAATATGGTAACATTATATATGTTTTTGACGGCGGCAAATCAACATGCACGGCATACGATAATAAGCTGGATAGTTTTCTCGACAAATATTTGTTTTGGATCAACCGAACAGTAGGAGGAGAAGGGAACTTAGTAGTAACTATTAACGTGGTTGACTTGAATACCGCATTTTTTTCGTCGCTTACCACTGCATTGTTACTAGATCACACAGTTGATGTTAGGCGTTATGTTGAAAACAGAAGACTTGGTTGGTGGATACTATTTCAAAACAAAAATGTTGATAATGCAACGGAAGAAGTATTTTTTAACCAGAGAAGGAAAGAGTCAATTGATTATGCTTTTAAAGTAGTAGATCAAAAGTTGGAAGACACAAATGCTATACTCGTGGAAGTCGTTGCTGGCATGGTTTTCATTACCAGCACTACTAACGTGACCTTTGTCTTTGATCGTGAGAAAATTAAGCACAACTCTTATAAAGTTTTGAGACACATTTCTTGGATACTTGGATTTATAATCTCTAGAGTTACGATTTTTGTGTTTGATCATGATAAGCTAGTAAACGTGATAGCTACATTTTTCATGGAGAAAAAAAATTCGTATTCTGTGATGACAGCTCGAAGTGTGGAGCAATATATGGAGAGAATGAAGTTTTTCTTATTAGCTAACTCGAGGGCGAGTTTCTTTCAAGAAGGGGGGACCGATGTAGGACATCTGCATCTGTATCAACAATCATTGTTGATTCCTTACGTTTGTATCAACAATGACTGTTGATCTTTTGCGTCTATTTTAGTTTACTTGCTTTGCAAGTACTTTACTTTCCTAGTTTAGGCAAAATTCCTTTTTAGTTTCTATTAGTCGGTTCTACAGAGCCTATATAAAGGCTAGTCTCTTTGTTTAGAAGACACATCTTATTATCAATATTATTATTATCAATTTCATTATCAATCTTTTAACCTTAGAATCTTGATCCTTGAATTAGTTTTCTATTAAGTTTCTGAAGAAACTTAAATATCCCTTTCAATCCTGTTCTGTGCTACATTACCTAATTTCATTACCAAATGGTTTCATGTTGACAACAAATCTCTCCCATGGATACAGTATCATACAATTACTCGTCACTATGCTGATAAAAATCCTTTGATATTTAGAACGAAAAATGGGTCATTTGTCCAAATATTTTTAAAACATGGTTCTAATGGATGAGTAAAAATTATTACGGGTGAAATGGACAAAAAAAAGATAGCAAGGATGAAACTGGATTCATCATGGCGTAAACTTAAATAATAGCGAGGATGAAACTGGATGCATCCTGATGTAAATTAAAAATAAGAAAAAGTATTTGAAAATGGGTAGGATGAAACTGTTTACATCCTGGATATTTTAACATTTTTGTCCATTTAAACAGTATCAACAGCTAGATGTCTTTTTCACCCAAAAATTGTTGATTCTGGTCTTTTTAACCAATTTTGTGTATTTAGAAACTCGTATCCTAATTTACATTCGCATATTATATCTAGAAATGAACATTTGTTCTCTTTTTAAGTTTTTATTATGTTTGTAATCCACTTACTCAGAAATGGGTTTCGATTCCTTTACCACCGCGTTTTCCGAGTAGTCAATATGATGTTAATGGCATATTCTGTGAGTTATCATTATCTACAAGTTGTCGTTACAAGGTTGTACATATTCCAAGATTTGAAAGGCCTTCCAAGATACTTAATGTTGATATGTATTGTTCTGATTTGGGTGAATGGAGAAGTTTTGAAGTTTCGTGTGATCAATATGTTGTGTGGTATCGACTTAGACATGAGAATGTTGTTACTCTTAATGGTGTTTTGTTTTGGGAGGAAGGGATGAGTAGAATGTTAGTTTATAATATCAATCAGAACAACAGAAGTGATGGACATCGGTGTAGTTTGATCAATTTTCCGGATGCAGAGTCTAGAGCTGATGATTTTGGTAGCTTTTGCAGTCGTATTCTTGGTGAGTTAGAAGGCAGGATCTGTTACGCAAGAACTAGAGTTACAAAGAGGCAAATATCTGTGAGTGTTTGGGTGCTGGATGAGGACAATGTCAGGATTTGCTTATGGAATCACTGACAACCGCGGAATAACGTATCTTCAGATATTATGATGAATAATAAGTAAACCAAGCACAAGCATCTATAATAATACGAGAAAGATAAATCAACTCACAAGACACAAGATTTATAGTGGTTCGACCAATACATGCAACTTGTATATATTGTCTACGTCCACTTTGAACCGCACCAACTCAAATCCACTATGAAGAAAAACGATTACAACATCGTGTGAATCCAAACAAACCCTTGGTTACACCGCAACAATTACCCGAGACGGTAGCCTTGTCTCTTGTTCCTCACCAATATGCTCTCACAACGAAACCCTAGCTTTAGCCCTAAAATCTATACAAGAAATCTTCACCGATCTCTTAATCGTTTTCTACACAATACAATTCTAGAAGGCCTAATTACCTATTTATATAGGTTACAAACTTGGCCACCAAGAATCCTAGCCAGATTAGGAAACCCCTTCCCTAAATAACCACGACTAACATTAGGAAATAATAATTAGTCTTCAATAACTAATAATCTCCCACTTTCAAGACTCATTTATTGTCTTCAATTCTCCTTTTCTTCAACTTTGGATTGACGGTGCTAAAACATCTTCATGTCAGTGCGGTTCCCCTCCCAGATCCTCATTCTGAGAGACCAACTAAAGCCTTGCAGAGCTTTAGCTTGTCTGATGTAACTCCCTTGGTAAACATATATGTCGGATTCTTCGAACCAAGAATCTTCTCGAGCTTCAACTCTCCTTCTTCTAAGAGATCCCGAATGAAATGATAACGAATATCTATATGCTTCGTCCTAGCATGATAGGTTGAGTTCTTGGTTATATAGCGCTTTGACTGTCACTAAACAAAACACTATCTCATTGTTCCTTTCCCAACTCATCTAATAAACCTCGTAACCAAATCATCTCCTTGCTCGCTTCTGTTACTGCTACGTACTCCGCTTCCGTAGTATACAATGTTACCAACTTCTGTAACTGTGAGTTCCAACTCACTGCAGCTGACCCCATAGTATAAACATAACCGGTCGTACTTCGCCTTTTATCTACATCACCTGCGAAGTCTGCATCCACATAACCCCTCAAGATAGAACCACCTTTTCCATAACATAGTGGTACGTTTGTGTTACCTCTCAAATACATGAGAATCCACTTCACAGCTTCCCAATATTGTTTTCTTGGGTTGCTTGCATATCTACACACTACTCCCACTACATGTGCAATATCCGGTCTCGTGCACACCATAGCATACATTAGACTCCCAATCGCCGAAGAATATGGTACGTTATCCATGTAATCCTTTTCTTCATTTGTCTTCGCACACTGCATACTTGAAATACGAATTTAACTTCCAAGTGGAGAACTAACTGGTTTAGCATTCTCCATATTGAACCTTTTCAACACTCGTTCAACATATTCAGCCTGACTAAGCATAAGTACACCCTTAGCTCTGTCTCTTATGATCCTCATACCAAGAATATGCTTTTCTTCACCAAGATCTTTCATAGCAAACTCACTTGCTAATTGTTTCTTCAAATTCTCAACTTCTTGTGGAGATATTCCGGCAACCAACATATCATCCACATAAAGTAATAATATGATGTAGTCAGAACCTCACCTTTTGAAGTAACAACAATGATCTGCATTACACCGTGATTAACCACCTTTATGCATGAAGTTATTAAACTTCTTGTACCACTGTCTCGGGGCTTGTTTTAAGCCATACAAACTCTTCTTTAGCTTGCACACTATCTCTTCCTTGCCTTTTACTATGAATCCTTCTGGATGCTTCATGTAAATCTCTTCATCTAGGGTACCATGAAGAAAAGTTGTCTTTACATCCAACTGTTCAAGGTAGAGATCTTCAAAATCCACTAGACTTAACACTACTCGAATAGTATTCATCTTCACAACTGTAGAAAATATCTCGTTGTAATCAACACCAGGTTTTTGCTGGAAACCTTTCACAACCAACCTCGCTTTGTAGCGAATATCTCCATTTGCTTCAGACTTCATCCGATAAACCCACTTGTTATGCAACGCCTTCTTACCTCTTGGTAATTTTACTAACACCCAAGTGTCATTCTCCTCAAGTGAATTCATCTCATATTCCATAGCAAGTTGTCACTTGCCTGAATCATCATCCGCTAGTGCTTCTTTAGTATCTTCAGGTTCACCTCCATCCGTAAGTAATAGATAATTCAGAGCATACCTTGGGTTTGGTTTTGGAGTTCTTGACGATCTTCGTAATTCTTATTGAACTGTAGGAGTAACTCCCACTGCAGCAGAAGTCCCTTCTTGTACTTCTCCGTCATCAGAAACATCGTGCTCTTTTTGTACCACACTTTTTCCAGAAATATCATCAATATCGATATATAACTCCTTATCGACATTACTTGATCCGACATCTTCAACTTGTGTTTTATTCCTGTCCTTGTACAGCTCATTCTCATTAAAAGTGACGTCTCTACTTCTAATAACTTTGTAACCCTCGTAGTCCCAAAGTTTATACCCAAAAGCGTCATTTCTGTTAACAAAGAAATATACACTTCTTTGCTTGAGCACCTATTGTAGACCTCTCACCTGGACTAAGATGAACATAACCAACACAGCCAAAAACTTTCAAATGTGAAAGATTTACCTTTTTGCCGGTCCAAACCTCCTCTAGTATCTTCATATCTAATGGACTAATAGGTGTACTATTGATTAGATAAGCAGCCGTCTCTGTTTCATGTGCCCAGAAGGTATCGGGCAAACCATACTGCAACCTCATGCACCTAGCACGTGCATTCAACGTCCAATTCATACGTTCTGCTACTCCATTCTCCTGTAGCGTCCTTGGAACTGTCCTCTCCAAACGAATTCCATTTGTAGCACATAACTGTAAGAATTTTGTTTTGTCATACTCACCACCGTTGTCTGACCTTAGACACTTCAACTTCAGACCAGTTTCTGTTTCAACCAAAGCTTTCCACTTCTTAAACACTGCATACACCTCGAACTTATTCTTCATGAAGTAAAGCCACACCTTCCTTGAGTGATCATCAATAAAGGTGACATAATATTGGAACCCGTTGTAAGATGCAACATCAATTGGTCCCCACACATCCGTGTGAACCAAATCAAGTTTCGCACTTCTCAAGGCTTTGCCACCTCTGCTGAAACTAACCCGTTTTTTCTTTCCAAGAACACAGTCTTCACAAAAACTCATATCAACAGACTTCACCTAAGGTAGATATCCTCCCAAACATAGAATCTTCACGTTCTTCTCACTCAGTTCCCTAATCTTCTATGCCATAAGTTAGTGTCTTCAACACTACTAGCCACTGCTAAAGTAGTTCCATCTGAAGTCCGGTATAGAGTACCGACTCTAACTCCACGAACTAATACCATAGATCCTTTCTTCACTTTTCAATTGTGTTTCTTAAGCACAACTTCACAGTCATCGTCACAAACTTGGCCCACAGACACCAAGTTCTTTTTTAAATTTGGAACGTGTCGTACATCCTTCAATTTCCATATCAAACCGTTGACTTTCAAGATCACATCACCCAAACCAATGATGTCGCATTCTTCACCGTCACCTAAGAATACTTGGCCATAGTATACTTTTTTATAAGAGATCATAATACTCGTATCACCCGTTGCATGGAAAGAAGCTCCCGAGTCTATAATCCAAGACTCATCGTACTTGTCCTCAGAGAGTAGTAGAAAACCTTCCGTAATCACCTTCTTGTTATCAACAAGGACCTTCACCGTTTCCGCAACTGCAACTACGTTGACCTTTTCTTAATTACCTTTGTTTCCACCATTATTAGCACCTTTATTTTCCGGACAATCGCGCTTGAAGTGTCCTACTTTCTTACACGCCCAACACTCAACAACAACTCTAGTCCGGGATTGAGATCTCCCCCTAGACTTTCCTCTAGACTTCCATCTGGATTTGTTGTTGTTGTTCCTATTTGAACTCCTGCCTCTATCTTCTTCCTGCAAATTTAAGGCCGAGCTTGAAGTACTAGAACCATAACCTTGTTCTATTCTTCTTTCCTCTTCAGCGATCAACCTTTGCTGCACATCGTCAAGCTTCAACTTCTCGCTCCCTGCGAAATTGCTAATGGTTGCCCTTGCAGTATCCCAACTCTTTGGTAATCAAACGATTCTTAATTGTACTTGTCCTATCAGCCAGATCTTCTGTTTTTTTTCTGTTAGTGAATAATTTGTCCAAGACATTGATCTAATTCGACTTGACGATTCATGAACTGACGACAACAATCGTAAAGCTTGAACTTCATCATCAAAAGTAATACTAACTTTTGAAAGCTGAGAAATAATCGATTCAAACTTCCCAAGATGTGCTGAAATCGCTTCGCCTTCTTGCATCTTCAGATTAAATAATTGTTCACACAACATGATCTTCCCTGAGGCTGATGACTTTTGATACAACTTTTCAAGTTTATCCATAAGATTCTTCGTACTAGTTTCCTATTGTACGTTATTGTAGACTTCCTCCATTAGACATCTACGGATCACGGCTACATACTTGCGATCAAGAGTTGTCCATTCATCGTCTTTGCGTGCTCCCTTTTTCGCAACTCCACCCAATGGATCAGCAAGGTCTTTCTCATATAGGTAGTCTTCTATCTGAGACTTCCAAAATGCAAAGTTCTTCCCATTAAAAACTTTAACTCTAGCTACCGTACTTTCGTTATTATCACCCATAACTCCCACTCCAATCGTACTACGATAAACCTTAAATCTCTAACCCGAGCTCTGATAACAGTTGTCAGGATTTGCTTATGGAATCACTGACAACCGCGGAATAACGGATCTTGAGATATTATGATGAATAATAAGTAAACCAAGCACAAGCATCTATAATAATACGAGAAAGATAAATCAACTCACAAGACACAAGATTTATAATGGTTCGACCAATACATACAACTTGTATATATTGTCTACGTCCACTTTGAGCCGCACCAACTCAAATCTACTATGAAGAAAAACGATTACAACATAGTGTGAATCCCAGCAAACCCTTGGTTACACCGCAACAATTGTCCGAGACGATAGCCTTGTCTCTTGTTCCTCACCAATATGCTCTCACAAAGAAACCCTAGCTTTAGCTCTAAAAGCTATACAAGAAATCTCTCACCGATCTATTAATCGTTTTCTACACAATACAAATCTACAAGGCCTAATTACCTATTTATATAGATTATAAATTTGGCCACCAAGAATCCTAGCCAGATTAGGAAACCCTTCCCTAAATAACCACGACTAACATTAGGAAATAATAATTAGTCTTCAATAACTAACAGACAATTGGCAAATGTTGCACGAGGATATTTCAGTTCATGATACCTTGGCAGAACTTTGTTCTCGGATAGGTGATCTTAGAACAGTCCGGATTTTAGGTTTCAGTCCGGTAGACCGTAATATTATTTTGCTCAGTTGCCAGCACCAGGTTTGGGAGTTCAATGTCCAAACCAGAAGTTTTGAAGAGCTTGGTCATTCTTCACTTTTGACTAGCAGGCTAATAAATGATACAGGGAAGATGTCCTACCTTTTGTGTAAAAGACGACGCCAACAATACTGCCACCATTCTCTAGGATGAACACTTAAAGCCATCCTTACATTTCAAATCTTGATAAACAAAAGAACGAAGACGGGGTGAGGTTAACTGAAGAACTCAAGCCTCTTTCAAGTTTTTAAGTTATTTTACGCTTTCATCAGTTTTCTTCTGAATTTGGGGAAGTCAGGATGATGTTTGGTTCTTTTTCTTAAAGTTCTCAATCAGATGTAAACAAGTAGTATTTATTTTAGCCTGAAAAACTGTTTGGAGTCAAATCAAAGTGGCATTAGTTGTAACCATAATTTGGTTGCATGTACTTGCAGGATTTTAGCCTACCTTGTCCAATAACATCCGTAACAAAAGATAATAAGTTCTTCGAAGAACTTGCAGATGTTGTAGCGGGTGAGATGGATACCAATGTGTTTACAAGATTTTTCTCTAGTTGTATGTATTTGCAATCACCATTACGCAGTAGTAAAGTAAGGGGAATGGAAATGTTGAAGTCAATCCATTGATCAGAAACAATATTTAGTTCTTTTCTTCTTCTATATATGCGAATGCGAATTCAGAAGATCGATATTACTACTAAAAAAACAATTCTCTCTTTTTGTACTAATGAAAATGAATTTCCTCGGTGTATTCTCATTTCTCATGTTATAAGCTTTTGTTTCTTTCACTTCTTCTGCATTCTCTAGAACCATGAAAGAAATGTCCCAACCACAACGAGCATCGTTAGTGTTTGACGAGCTCCTGAGGAACTTGGTGCATCCTGAGCTGACCCTGATCCTTGTCCTACACAGGGAAAAATAAAAATAAAAAGTTAATATACTGTCAGTACAAATCCCACATCACTTGAATACTATCAATCATGCAACTTTTTCCTTTTGGCTAGTAAGTCTTGTACAATCATCTAAAACGAACTCTTGATCGACCATTTTCTTACAACTACACTTCTGGACTCTATACTGCTGGGCTAATCATAAAGGGAAATCAGAATTCACATATTGGGAAAATTCCTAAAATTATATTGATTCAACTGGAAATATTAGAACTAGCTAGGAGGAGGTGGTAGGACGACTGTACCAGTTTTGTTTAGTCCAAAAGAAGTGGAACTTGGAGGAGGTGGTGACGTACCATTTTCTGTCCCTGGTGCTGGTGGTGAGCCGAAATCAAATCCAAGGTTGATACAATCTGCTCCCAAGGAACCTAAAAACCAATGAAAACGAATAATAGTGTGCATTATTATATTTACAGAAAAGGTAAAAATGCAGGACATAATTTATACCTGACATTTCATATGGGTACTGTGATAGAACAAAATGATGATCACTTACATTCTTTAAAACAAGGCATGTCTTTCTTGTTAAAGAGATTAGCTGACCCTTGATCGCACTTACAAACATTTGCATCTCCATCTTTAACACAAGTTCCATATCCACACCATAAACAAGCTAAAAGCATAGATAGAAAAAGAAGAAGAAAAATCTAATCAATTGTTACAAGAATAATCATAGGTATAAATTATCAAATACGTCGTTCGTGAATTACTGGCTGTAGTATTTACCACTTAGAGAAGGTGATGGAGGAGGAAGAGATGTGCCACCGCAATCAAGATCAAATGTGCCTGAAAATTCACCAAAAGTAATCTCATCATTTCATGTACAAGTACTGCATTTATGCTTTTTACGGAATTATACTTAATTTATCCACATACTGATTACACCTCATGGGTATGGGCACGCAAAGATTACCCCATGAGTCCATGACTAGTTTTACGTGAGAATGATTTTAGCCTCCGTACACGATGAAAATCTTATATATTTCACATTTGGATCATCTTTAACTAGACCATATATTATAGAGAGAGAGCGGCTTACAATCAGGAATGATGCATAGAGGGATTGTAATATTGGCAATTTGAAGGTTCTTCCAACCAGGATTACAATGACAAACAGGTATGATTGTATCATTTGATCTACATTTTCCTTGTACACAATTTACATGGTTGCACGGATCTACAAGAACAAATCAATGCGCATTTCGTCAATCATAAAGTTCACAGGTAATCTAGTGAGAAAGAGAGACTGGCTATACCTGGAAAAAGGCCTGGTGGTAACTGAGAATTACCAAGTCTGGAATTCAAAACAATGAACACGATGAAGAAAGGAAGAAGAATTGTGAATTTGTAACTGCCCATGTCTATTGCTTAGCTTTAATTAAGGATTAAAGATATCTAGGGAAATATTTTTGTAAAGAAAAGATGATCAGTGTAAAGTAGATTAGCTAAAGAATGGACTAGTTAACAAAAGATGAATATTACTACTGTTTGGTTGTTGAAGTTAGTTTTCGAAGCATTTATTTATAGAAGATAGACAGATAATAGTTATTGACAAATTATGACTTGAAAAACAAAAACAAAGTTAACTAATTAATAAAGAAGTTTAATTTCGTTAACCTTAATCTAGAAAGGGGGTTATGAAAACCCTTACAAATAATTGGTTTTGCACTAACAGTCGATGGCAAAATTGGTTTCTATGTTCTTGGTATTGTTGACTCACGTTAACTTTTGAGTCACTAAAAGTGAATTAAGGTGGCGGTGTAAGCTAGGAAGGAGTAGAGGAAAAGACGCTCTAACGTTTACCTGTTAGGGGACATGGCGTTGCTTACCACAATGTCACAAACTCTAGACAATTAGAATTTGTTGGTAGTCCAGAAGTCTCAATACTCAACGATACCTAAACTTGCCTGCATTTTGGAACAAAAAAACAAAAGCTGGGATCATAAGATCTTCCGAATTTGTAATCAACGGTTCGATATATGACATGTGTCTTGATAGAATGGCTTAGAAGTAATCTCAATTTGGCTACAATGATCATGGATCAAGTCTAGAGTCTATGGACCTGTTGGTCAAAAAGTTGCAAATAAGCTTTCTGAAATGTACCATTTAATGGAAGTTTCCACAAACAAAAAGAATGCAGGACACAACAAGAACAAGGATACCAAAAATCTATTAGTCTGACTGCATTGAAGTTCCTTGCTAGCATAATCAAAATATGACTACTTCAGAACTGGTTTTCTTTTCTATTACTGGAATTGCGTAAATGGGGGTTACATGTGTAGAAACACAAAATAGAACAGTCAATCCCTTGAACACCACAACCATCATGCTCAACAACTCTGAAAAATGGAAAACATTAATAAAACGGAGCAAATTGTTGATCAGCAAACTAAAAAGGGATTAAAAAAACAACAACAAACATTAACCACACTACACATTCTTCGTAGAAGAAACAATATCATGCAGATCCAAACTCATGGAACCACTTCTCATGGCGTTCAATATCAGCTGGAGAAACACTTCTTTGAACTTTCTTTAGAGCTTCTTCAAAATCACACATTGCAACTGGGTCATTTGATATATCATCCTTCGCCATGCTCTTGATTTCATCACGTGTCTTACCTGCTATCTTACGCCTCATTCCATTTAAAGATGCATCTCGGCAAACATTTGTGAGATCGTCCCCACTGTATCCCTCTGTTCGTCGGGCTACATCGTCAATGTTAACATCAGGGGCCACCTGCCATTTGTCAAGGACAAGAAGTCAGAGAGATGTAACTGTATAATACATGCAGGAGAGATAACAGAATATGCAGGAACAGGAGTAAGTAATAGAACATGGTATTTTGACAATGGTAGATATACAGGATTCTCCTACAGGGGAAGGTTGGCAACAGTCATGCCTTAAAAGGTTTATTCAGCGTAAGGGTAGGTAATGCCATGAGCGTGTACAGGGTTCTCCTACAGGGGAAGGTTGGCAACAGTCATGAGTTGCTTGAAACTCTACAATAGAACCATGTGGCAAGATTCATTTACATAAAAATCATGCAATCCTGAGGTTAGCAACAGACCATGCTAGGCTGCAAGGCAAGGGGGGAATTCTTGCTTACGCATGTACTTCATGACTCAGGGATTCGAATTTTGACCAAACAAATTCTACATTTTTTTAAAGATGTGAAGTGAATATTCACAAATTACTGAAGGTTTTAATTCCACTAATAGTAAATGAGCCTTGACAATCCAACATGGTGATACTTTTTATAGAAAACAATAAATTCAAGATTCAAAGAAATGTACTTGCAAACGAAAACTCACCTCAACAGTTTTCAAATTAATCTTGATAAGCTCTTTTCGACTCTCAAAATTCGGGAGAGGGATATATATTCTCTTTTCTAGCCTCCTCCTGCATTTACCAGGTTAAATTTCCGTCAGATCAACATATATAACATACACCAGATCAATAATAAAAAATTAAAACAAAAAAAAAAAAGAAAAAAGAAGGATCCAAAAAGGCAAAGTCATAATAAATCCGCTGTTTGTGTTTTCCACAGGAAAGAGATTCTAAACAAAACTTCAGATGATTGCGAACCTAAGAGCCTCATCGATATCCCATGGAAAGTTGGTAGCTGCCAAGACCATCACTATTTTGCGTGCACCATCATCGCCAGGAGTGCTTGCATTGACTCCATCTACCTGTACAAGAAGTTCCGACTTCACCCTTCTCGAAGATTCATGCTCCCCTGATGCCCTGAACAAAAACAGTCATAAATGAACTTTGTGTGAATACATGTTTGTATAAATCTGCAAATGATCAAACGATCCAACAAAAAACTGGCTGGTAAGTAAAGATACAAATAGTCTTACCCTCTGGAATTGCAAAGAGAATCAATCTCGTCAATGAAGATTGTGCTTGGTGCGTAAGATCTGGCCAGATCAAACAAGCACCGAACCATACGTTCACTCTCCCCACGCCATTTTGAAGCTAAAGTAGCAGAGGAAACATTGAAAAATGTTGTGCCGCACTCTGTAGCAACTGCCTTAGCCAAGAGTGTCTTTCCAGTACCAGGCGGACCAAACATAAGCACACCTTTCCATGGCCTTCTAATTCCCTATAAACATAAAAGTTTAATGGTTATTGCTCTGAAAATTTTGACTTTATTAACTAAACTCCCTACATATATCTTGGACTAAGAATTTACCAGCTTACTTAAAGATATTTAGAAAACTTAGAAACAGAAATCCTTGGAAAAAAAATGACATCAAATAAAAGGTTACAGAATTTTCTAGTTCAATTTTGATTGATCCAGCATACCTGGAAATACTCAGGCATCCATAAAGGAAGAACAACAGCTTCCTCCAAAAGTCTTTTGGCGTCTTTAAGTCCAGCAACATCATCCCATCTAACTCCAGGGCTGGTCTCCAAGACATCTCTCTCAAGCATCGCCGCCAATTCAGGATCAGGTCCTTCATACTCTGGCCTCTTCTTCTCCTCAGATTCATCGGTCTGAGAATATAGTTTGAGAATGAGTACAGTCCAGAGGACCAAATATTGGGCATTATAAAGGCACCAGCACGAAGGAGAAGACTGAGGCTGAGCTAAGCAAAGCAATTGCTGATTCATATCTAAACATGAGATAAGTGACTCATATGGAAAGTAGGAATGAAGAGCCAATAGCTTGCTGAAGGACGGTCTATAATGTGTGCACGCGGAATAAGTTTGTAACCTAAAATTTACTTTACACTACCATTTCTCGTCAGTTCTTCTAATGTCCCTTTGTTGAAACCAGTAATAAGAAGTTAAAATCAACAACCACTTTGCTGAAGAAACTCAAAAAAGGTCTAATGCGTTAAAAATTGATTAATGTACACACAAGTCTTTACTTTAGTATAAGAGACTTCTGAACAATGACATAAAACCATTACGAAGCAATGCAATTAACTGTGTAACTTACCGCTGATTCGCTCTTGCCCGAATTGGATTTGCTAGAACCAGCAGCTTTTTTCCCAGTAGTTCCAGAAGCAACCGACGATCGAACTCCAGCCCCAGTAGATCTAGCACTGTTAGTTGTCTTTCCACCACGACCAGTAGCAGCTCCACCTCTAGTCGAACCACTACGAGCCCAAGTAGGATCTTGAGCTGATTTTCTGGTACCCATTTGTCTAGTATTAGGTCCTCTTCTATTTCCATTATCTCCTCGATTCGGTGGTGCCCAAACATCAGGATCATCAATTGGTGGCGCATTCGACGAAGTTGGATACTCATCAAGTGGTTGAAAAACAAATGAACCCTTAGTTGAAATTGGTGGTGAATTAGCACGTCTATTATTAGAACTATTATTTCCTAATGATTCTTTTAAATTCCTTCTCTCTGTATCTAATTGTTTTACTGTTTCTATCTCATCTGTTAATGCTTTTTTGCAGTTCATCCATTTCGCTCGTATTAATGGATCATCTAGTGAACTCATATGCCTGAATTACAAATGAAAAAAAAAATGAAAACAATAAATAAAAATTAGGGAAAATTCAAAATTGAAGAGAGAGAAAAAAGGGAATAGAGAAATTTACTTGTTGATCTGAGCAATTGCACCATCAAAGAAGATAACTGAAGTATCGTAAAGACCTTCATTGGCATATTCTCTAGCTAATCTTAGATGATCTTGTAGACCTGAAAGTGTTCCTACCATTTTATCAAACTAAGGGATTTTGGATTTTGTATGAGATGTTGGAATCAGGGCTTGAGAAATGTGATGGTTTAGGGTTTGATTTGGGGGTTTTTGAGGTCAAAAAAAAGTAGAGAAGAAGAAGGACTTTTCATTTTTCCATTTTGAAGTAAAGAGAGAGGTTTTGTTTGTTTCTTCTTTTTCTGGTTGTAAACTAAACACACACTACTAAAGAAGATTACTGCGATGTTTTCAAAATGTATATTATTACTGTATTACCCTTCGACATGTTTCTTTTGACCCAGCTGGATCTTTTATAACGTGTTTGGTCCCAACTCGGCACCAGTCAGATCAGATGTTAGGGAATTTGAGTCAGAACTGATTCGCGATGTGACCTAATTCTTGGCTCGGACTTGTTTGAGTTAAAGAATCAAATGTCTCTTATTCATGGGACTAAACCAATGACTCGTATATTTTTGAGCCAACTGAGTCAATTTTGACTCAAAAAACAAACACATTAAGTCAATTCCAGATAAATCAGGTGATTTCAGTCAAATTTAGATGAATCAGATCCAGGAAAAAAAATATGATACAAATCTTACCGAGGTCTTCATAAACCTTCACAAGTTCTAGACACGTTAGTGTGAAGAATGCCTGGTTCTTGTGGTTATGGACCTGTGAAATCACTGAATAATTTCTCATAGGATTCATAACAGAAAAAAGATTTAAAAAAAAACCTTAAAGTTGATAAGCGAACAATGATTTCTCGTTAAAGCGATTTTTTCGGCGAAAAACTATTTCTCGCTTAATTTTGGATTCGTAGTCTGCTTCTGCACTTTTGTGGAAAGTGCTTGTGAATAGGCATTTCAGTCACTGTTTTGGGTTGTTTAAGGATCTTACTAATATATACATTTTTTCGTATTAATTATACTCAATTATATGTATTGTTAGTACTCAATTTTGAACTTCTTTTTGTATTTTATGTCTTCATGGGTGTTTTAATAAATAAACTTTGGTGGATTTTTTTGGGTCAAAAAGTGATAAAAGTACCCCAAAATAACTAAAGGCACCCAAATTTGGATATGGGCACCCCCAATGTTCAAGGTATCGTGTACTGGATAGGGGGACCCCTGCTTCTTCGTCGTTATAAAAAAATTGGCAGAAACTTTTTTTCCAGCAATAAACTTTCCTGGATTGAATTTGGGGGAGATTCAGTCGGATTTTCTCGTTCATTTGGATTGATACCACCCTGTTATGATGAAACAAGGATGGTAAGTCTTTTAGATTTGAAAAAAAAAGGCGATTTCTACATCTTGTTCTCTATAAAACATGGTGAAAGTTTCCGGGAATTTCCGTGACATATTTGGAAAATACGTAAAGGTATTGGAGCAGATATACTATCTGGGGTTTGGCTCTATCTTGTCGAAGGTTTCGAAAACTAAGAAGTTGCGGAGAGATATTGGACTTCAACGGGGGAGGAAGACCGAAGAAAACTGTGTTTATCTCTAGCTTCTTAAATTTTCAACATCTTTAGCGTCTTACATTTGTAACAGTGAGTCTACAACGCTTATAAATGTTGCAAATTTTTTTGAGTTATTTTTACTTTTCCTTCCTGGAACAGTTGTGAGCCATGATCAACTATTTTAAGAGAGTGATTACTATGAAGAGCTAAACCCAATTACCGAGGCAACAAATGAAGTCATTTTTCTAGTAATAAAGTGGTAATTTCATATTTAATTAATTTTTGCATTGATTTGAAAATTGAGATACTGATTTATATTAATTAGTTATGATTTCTTTTGATAGTACATGCTTAGTCTATGACTCTTGATGTTCCATGCTTTTGATTTACAAATATTTTTTTTGAAAATCTACTTATTACCGATATTTTAGAATCAATTTGAATGTAAAGAGCTGCATAATTATTAATATTGAATCACTTAAAAATTGGTTAGTGGCGTAATCCTTAGTCTCGGTTCTTTCTATAATCTTAGTATCATCTTTGGTTTGAATTTTCTATTTTTATTATTAGAATTTATGTTTAAAATTTCTTTCTAATTAGGATTTATTTTTTTATATACCAAGAACGATTGAGACCATCACTTAGCGTGCTTGGGAAAGAGATACTCTAGGTCATTTGATTAGGAAAAAGCCTAGTATCTGTTTCTGGAAACGATGGTCTCGAAGAATCTTATCTAAAGAGCCCTTGTAATGCCCCAAAATTAAGCATCAATTATTAATCAAAGAGATCAACTACATAATGATACATTAAGGATTCTAAAACGTTTACTTAAACATCAATTAGATATCTGATACAAAACTTAACCCGAAACTAAACCCATCATTTGAACAATTGTAAATGAATATCTCTCAGGTGATATAAATAAAAATAGTGTATTTTTGTTTTACAAATATACAAATAATAGCTAACTTATAAAACATTTCAAGATTGCTAAAGCTTTAAACTATGAATTTGGATTTCTTCACTGCACATTTCTTCTGATAAATGGAAACTGAAGTGGAACGAGTGAGCACATCATCCTAAAAGGAGGCTCATTATATACCATTATGACATTCAAATAATCATTAACATACTTCACAATATTACTAAATAAAAACGATTAAACATCTTTTACACGCAGCACAAAACAGAAGATCACTCCAATATCTTTTTCTCAGACATTTCTGCCTAATATATATGAAAGATCACCTCCAAGATGTTCTACAGAAATGACGTTAGAATAACCTAAACACCATGTTATCTTAATTCTGCTTACTCAACAAACAAGACGACACTAAGATAACTTCAGTCTTAAATGATAGCATGAGTCCAGGTACCATATGATATCTTCGTGAAATGAGTACACCTCGTGGATTCAAATACCACCAGCAATGTCTAGAATATATATAAAAAAGTTTTGATTACTATGATCAGACTCCGCACAGCAGGTTTACAAGTGGCCATAAATCCTCATCATGAAACTAGAATTTCTTCCAAAAGTAAGATCATAAATAGTAACCCAGTCATACTACTAAGACTGAACAATCAAGCATAATATGCATACGACCAATCTCCCCAAATAAAATAATGTATAAAGTAATATATAGGTCTGATGTCCCCAAGTACCCTAAGGTATTGGAAACTTTTCCATATACATTACATAAATCAGACATAATAATATTGTCACATCATCCCATGACTAATCAAAATACTATTGCGTACCGTTCGCACCTATATATATTATTGCATCCCATTCACATATATAAACGCTCAACGAGGATCTGTGGAGAACATAGATGTTAGAGCACTACTCAGTCGAACTCGCAAGTGTTGTTATCTCAAGCTTGTTTGTCAAGTTTAGTTGATCAAAACTATATACTTGATTTCTAGACTACTTATAGCTATGTCTCGGATTAATGTAGAATGTGTAGTTAAGATTTAGACTTCACGACGTTCACCAATTGAAGATGAAGATCTACTGAGAAGCTTGGAGGAACTTCATCAACAAAAGGTATGTGGAGAATAAAATTTTATCTATCACTCAGA
The DNA here is from genome assembly GCF_003573695.1 of Papaver somniferum. NCBI lineage: Eukaryota > Viridiplantae > Streptophyta > Magnoliopsida > Ranunculales > Papaveraceae > Papaver > Papaver somniferum. The sequence continues at coordinate 157,188,103 of NC_039365.1, read as the reverse complement.
AGTCTATTATATTATATATTCTAATGCGACTAAGTCATATAGATATATCGTCTTTTACATTATACACATTTGATATTTCGAGCCGAGTTTATCTCGCTTATCTATTTCTCGAAATATGTGTTTGAAGCTTTTTGCTTTAGCTGTGCTCATCATATTGTTGACGAGTTTAGTTGGAAACAATCTATTTGTTGGAAACTAAATATTATGTCAAAATATGATCATGTGAAATTACCTTGAACATCTTATATGATTTGTGTGAGACAGTCATTTGATGTTAACTTGGGAAGTTTCGTATTGATCATTTCATCATTTGAAAATTACTTGAATCTAATGGTACGTGTGAGACTACCATTTTTGTCTTCCAAGGACGTTTCGATGATTGGAATGAGAGTTTAGAACGATTACCCATGTCTGGATACAACACGGTATGCATACCTAGTATGCGAACTGTATTGTGATGATTCAGGTATGGAACTCTTGTTTGCGTACCTAGTATGCGAACGGATTTACCTGAGAAGGTCCGGAACTCTTGTTTGCGTACCTAGTCTGCGATCGGGTTTACCTGAGTTGGGTCTGGAACGGTTGTTCGTGAATCGGGTTTGCGAACAGCTTGACTATGCCAAGGTCCGCAGTTGCTATTCACGTACCTGGTTGGCGAACACATTGGTGAAGTTCTAAAATCGGTTATGTATGATTATCATACTCATTAACTAAAACATTTATGATTTAAGAAATGCAATCTTTGCAAACTGTGGCTTAATGTTCATGAATTGAATTTATAAGTACTTTGTACGATTATGAATCAAACCGATTTCGATCAATTTTTTCATATATATTTCTATGAGATAGTGAACAATTGAACAACTCTATTTGAAATACAATTAGATTCATTTGATTATATTTCATGATTGATTGATCTTCCTATTTTATCTAGATGTGTTAGATGAATATGGTTAAGACAAAAGTATTCGTATGGCTAACTTCGGCTAACTGTTATTGATCCAACTCAATATACAGATTTAGGTACGGTAACCATATCTAAATATAAGTATATTTCATTTGTGTGTAACAAGCTAAGACCATCTAACGGTGGAGATTGATTTCTTTATTTCTAAGCAGAATCTGAATCAGGAGTTCATCTAACGGTGAATATTGAATGCTTTGCTATTAAGCTATCTTAGCTTTGATTGAAAGCAACCCTGATTTGAAAGACTATATAAGGGAGAACTCTAGCAACTGAAAAACATAATCCCGACACTTTCTTGTGTCCTAGTTGCAAACTAGAGTCGATTCTCCTTTAACCCAGGCGTTTCCAAAACAATTATAGGTTAACGACTTGAAGACTTCATTTGGGATTCGTGAAGCCAGATCCAACTATTTTCTATGTGAAAATGCGGGGGTAAAACAACCAGACCCAACAATTCGTTTGGAAATCTGAGAAGACTTACTCCAATATACTTTCTAGAGAATCAACTAGACAATCAGACTCAATCTAGAGAGAAGTATATACAAGAGTTTATATCTCTATCTCTCAATTCAATCTGCAATCAACAAATACAAATTTGCGAGCCTGATTGAATATAAGAGAATTAACTTGAACGGTACCAAGGAACAATGTTAAAGGATCAATCAATTTCAATCAACAACCAAAGGTTGGATTTCAAAATTGATCGATTCAACACACAACCTGTGATATTTCAATTATATAACAAAATATAATGCGGAAAAGAAACAATACAGACACCAGAATTTTGTTAACGAGGAAAACCGCAAACGCAGAAAAACCCCGGGACCTAGTCCAGTTTGAACACCACACTGTATTAAGCCGTTACAGACACTATCCTACTACCAATGAACTTCGGAATGGACTGTACTTGAACCCTAATCAATCTCACACTGATTCAAGGTAAAGTTGTGTTCCTTACGTCTCTGAACCCATCAGGATATTACGCACTTGATTCCCTTAGCCGATCTCACCCACAACCAAGAGTTGCTACGACCTAAAGTCGAAGATAGGGTTGTCAGCGGCACTTAACGTAACAGATATTGGCTCATCCGCTACCGTTGCCATTAAAATTAACGGATATCGGATATCCGTTGAGTTCCGACAGAAATCTAAAATTCAATTCCGATTCCGTTATGTTGGACTTATCGGATATCAGATATTTTTCCGATAAAATCCGTTATGTAACAGAACACACAGAACACATAACAAGTTATAAATCTTGCCACACAAAACAAGTTCTAAATGACTAAATCCAAGAAAATCAGTTCTAAATCCATGCCACACAAAATGAAAAGATACAGATGTTCCAAATGGACCAAATTACATGTTCAGATGTTTTAGCAAAAGAAAAAACCATGTTCTTGCAAAAGAAAAGACAAAGAAACTCCATATCCATGTGTTTCATCATGTAGTGCAACTTCCAACTGCAAATGCATTCCTCCTAGTCCTCCTTGAATCCTTACTTCTTACTCCTTAGTCCTGAACTTCTGCATTTTCAAAGAAAAATCAAAAGTGTTAGTTAAGCTGCCAATGTCAGTGCAATAAATATAAAATCAAATGAAAGATTAAGCTGGAAAGTTACCAGTAATACAACTATGATTGTCACTGAGACTGACATCTGGCATCCAATCACCCAAACAAAGCAATGCTTGAACAAGTTCTGGAGCTAATGAACTCTTATGAGATGTAAGAACCCTACCACCAACACTAAACATTGAATCTGATCCTACACTTGTCACTGGAATAACCAGTACATCTCTTGCAATCCTTGAGAGAGTTGGGTACTTAGGAGCATGATTCTTCCACCAACTTAAGATATCAAACCTCATTTCTTCATTGGATGTGCCTTTAGGAAGAACTGGTTCTGCTAAGTATTTCTCCAACTCTGACTTTGAACCTCAAACACATTGTTTTCCATCATAAAATCATCATAACCAAATTCATTTGATGTTGTTGTAGCTGCAGAGATCTCAATTCCAGCTGAATTCATTCCACTATCAAAATAATCTGGAGCTGTAGTGTTGGTTTCATAAGCACAGTAAAGAGCACTGGGTGAAAGCTGAAATTTGTTACAGTGACTTAAATAGTTTTGCACACCACGTACTCTCTTCAAAACAAACTCCACTCATCTAGCCTTATACCTAGGATATAAAACAACTTCAATGCCTATCAAAGTGTTACTTTCTTTCCGGTAGCTATCAAATTTTGACCTCATATTGTTTCCCATGTCTCTGATATACTCATGCTCACTTAATTCCCAGGCCTTAATGCATTTATTAACTTCTTGCACACCATTGTAATACAAATTTGCTGTGGGATACTTAATCCCATCAAATTTGGTTGAAATCACATCAAATAATTCCAAACATTCACATATATGCACTCCTTGTTGCCACTGCTGAGAAGTTGGTAGTATCTTGAAGTCATTATCCAAATCAGCTAGCCTAACAAAATCTTGTATCAAAAAAATTGCATCTTTAAGCATCTTAAAGGTGGAGTTCCACCTGGTATCTACATCTAAACCAACAGGCCTTGAAGCAGGAAGCTTAACTTGGGCAATAGCACATTAAAATCTCTCTTTTCTAGCCTGACTTGACTTAACATATTTCAGACACTCTCTAATTGCCTCTATGAATGGAGCAACTACTTGCATTCCACACAACACAATCAAGTGCAATACATGATTACTACACCTCATTTGGAAGAAATCCCATTAAGAACTTGATAATCTTTGCTATCAATCCATGACTTCAGATTTGCCATCATAACATTGTTGGAGCTAGCATTATCAGCAGCTACAACAAAAAGTTTATTATCTATGTTCCAATCTAGAGCTACTGATTTCACTACAGATGCTAGAACTTCTCCAGTATGTGGTGACGGCACTAAAATGTATGCTAGATTTTTCTTAATCAGTTTCCATTCATCATCTATGTAATGCATTGTCACACAACAATAACCATCTTTTGTATGCTTACATGTCCACATATTTGTTGTTAAACTACATTTAGATGTAATTGTGTCAAATTGTTCTTGTAATTGCAGTTTGAACTCAGCTATTATTTTCATGATATCATCCCTAACTGTATTCCTAGTGTAAAGCTTAGCAGCAGGATTCAGAAACTTAACAAACTCTCTAAAATATGGATGCTCAACTATAGTAATTGGATAACCATGCTAAGCAATTATCTTGGCAACAAGTATCCTAGTAGCATCAGCATCATACTTCCAATTAGCTAACTTAGTTTGTGCATCACCTGTTTTGATTGTAGTAATATTTATTTGTCCTTTCTTATTCTCGGGATTTTCTTTACAGGTATTAGCATGGTGATGAAAGCGGCTGGTTCCTTGGTTACTGGGTACAGGTATTCTCCTCTTACAATGTTTGCATTCCTCTATAAGTATCCCACCCTCCTTCCTTTTATAATCTTCTTTCCAACTGGCCTTTCAAAATCAATCCATACATCAGACCTTACCGAACGTAGTTTTTTCTTTTCTTCAGCTATAATTGGATCTTCATCTACTTCTATTTCTGCTTCTTCTCTGGGATGAATCGCAAGTGTAATAGCAGCAAGTATTGAATTAATTCCTGAACCTTGAACTTGGTTTGATGCAGCAGGTAATTGTGATGCAACAGAAAGTGAGAAATTGTTTGAGGAACCAACATGGTTTGATGCTCTTCCGCTTTGGGACATGATTAATTTCACAGATTTGTAACTGAGATGCCCTAATTTCAGAAACCCTAAATTGAAAATTGATTTTTTAAGATTGAAATTAAACACAAAAGAAATAGAAGAAGAAAACCCTAGTTTTCTAATCAGTAATCACACATGATTTGTATAGAGAAGAAGATGATTTTGCACGAATTGAAAGGAAGGAGACGAGGAGGTGAGTTTTTCTTCTATATTTTTCTCTCTTTTGTGTAGACTGAACTGAAGAATGAGTGATTCATTCGAAGGATGTAAACCTAGGTATAGGAATTTACACGTGCAGTACACACGCTACCGGATAACGAATATAAGGCTAACGGAAACACTACCCTTAATCGGTACCGTTACGTACGTTAAGATAAAAATATCTTTTATATTATCGGATGCGGATATTCGATTACCGATATGTCGGATGTTAACCTTACGAATTTCGGATATTCGGATTCGGCTAGCGGATTAAGGATATCCATTGACAGGCCTAGTTGAAGACTTGATAAAAAAATCTGTCTCACATAGAAAAGTCTATTGGAATAGATAAATCTATCTCCCACAGAAATACCTATGAGTTTTGTTCCGTCTTTTGATAAATCAAGGTGAACATGAACCAATTGATAAACCGGTCTTATATTCCCGAAGAACATCCTAGTATTATCAATCACTTCACAATAATATAAATTGTATGGAAGCGAAACTAAATATTATGGAATCACAAACAATGACACGAAGTTGTTTGTGATTACTCTTTATATTGCCTATCGGAGATTAAGTCTCGATCAAATCTTAGAGAAGATATTACTCAAACGATAGAATCCGGCAAGATCAGAACACATAACTACAGAGAAAATAGTTGGGTCTGGCTTCACAATCCCAATGAAGTCTTCAAGTCGTTAACCTACAAGGTTTCGTGAGAAACCTAAGGTTAAAGGAGAATCGACTCTAGCTATGCAACTAGTAACACACAGAAGTGTGGGGATTAGGTTTCCTAGTTGCTAGAGTTCTCCTTTATAGAGTTTTCAAATCAGGGTTCACAATCTAAGTTACCTTGGTAACAAAGCATTCAATATTCACCGTTAGATGAAAAACCTGATTCAACCAAGCCAATATCTTTCAACCGTTAGATCGAACTTAGCTTGTTACACACAAATGAAATGTACCCTCATTTAGGTTTATGTAACCGTACCTAAACGTGTACACCATGTTGGCTCAACAATAACCGAAGTTATCCATATGAACACTCTCATATCAACCTTATTCATCTTAAGCATAACTAGTTCAAGTGACTCAAATGAAACTAGTTAAAGAGTTGTTCAATTGTGTATAATAGAAAAGCTTACCAATTGTGTATAATAGAAGAGTTGTTAACGACTTGAAGACTTAATTTGGGATTCAGCCAGATCCAACTATTTTCTATGTGAAAATGCGGAGGTACAACAAACACACCCAACAAATCGTTTGGAAATCTGAGAGGACTTACTCCAATATGCTTTCTAGAGAATCAACTAGACAATCAGACTTAATCTAGAGTGAAGTATATACAAGAGTTTATATCTCTATCTCTCAATTCAATCTGCAATCAACAAATACAAATTGCGAGCCCGATTGAATATAAGAGAATTAACTTAATGGTACCAAAGACCAATGTTCAAGGATCAATCAATTTCAATCAACAACCAAAGGTTGGATTTCCCAATTGATCGATTCAACGCACAACCTGTGATATTTCAATTATATAACAAAATATAATGCGGAAAAGAAATAACACAGACACCAGAATTTTGTTAACAAGGAAAACCGAAAATGCAGTAAAACCCCGGGACCTAGTCAAGTTTGAACACCATATTGTATTAAGATGCTACAGACACTAGCCTACTACCAATAAACTTCGGACTGGACTGTAGTTGAACCTTAATCAATCTCACAATGATTCAAGGTACAGTTGCGTTCCTTACGTCTCTGATCCCAGAAGGATACTACGCACTTGATTCCCTTAGCCGATCTCACCTACAACCAAGAGTTGTTGCGACCCAAAGTCGAAGACTTGATAAACAAATATGTCTCACACAAAAAAGTTTATTGGAATAGATAAATCTATCTCCCACAGAAATATCTATGAGTTTTTTTCCGTCTTTTGATAAATCAAGGTGAATAGGAACCAATTGATAAACCAGTCTTATATTCCCGAAGAATAACCTAGTATTATCAATTACCTCACAATAATCTAAATCGTATGGAAGCGAAACTAGATATTGTGGAATCACAAACGATGAGACGAAGTTGTTTGTGATTACTTTTTATCTTTCCTATTGGAGATTAAATATCGAGCAAATCTTAGAGAATATAGTACTCAAACGATAGAATCGGGCAAGATCAGAACATGCAACTACAGAGAAAATAGTTGGGTCTGGATTCACAATCCCAATGAAGTCTTCAAGTCATTAACCTATAGGGTCTCATGAGAAACCTAAGGTTAAAGAAGAATCGACTCTAGCTATGCAACTAGTAACACACAAAAGTGTGGGGATTAGATTTCCCAGTTGCTAGAGTTCTCCTTTATATAGTTTTCAAATCAGGGTTTGCAATCTAAGTTACCTTGGTAACAAAGCATTCAATATTGACCGTTAGATGAAAAACCTGATTCAACCAAGCCAATATCTTTCAACTGTTAGATCGAACTTAGCTTGTTACACACAAATGAAATGAACCCTCATTTAGTTTTTGTAATTGTTCCTAAACATGTACGCCATGTTGGCTCAACAATAGTTAACCGAAGTTAGCCATATGAACACTCTCATATCAACCTTATTCATCTTAACCATAAATAGTTCAAATGACTCAAATGAAACTAGTTAAAAAGTTGTTCAATTTCTATATTCTCATAGAAGTATACAAGAGCACAATTGAAGAAAAATCGGTTTGATTCACTCAAATCAATTCATGAACATTATAGCCACGGTTTGCAAAGATTGCATTCCTTATTATATAAATGTTTAAGTTCATGTACACAACTGATTTTAGAACTTTAACCTTCAAGTATGCAAACGGGTACGCATACTTTAAATACCCTGACCAAGATTGGGTTTCGCCAGTACGCAAACGGGTACGCGTACTTCCAATCCCAGCAGAAATTCTCGGACATGAACCTCACGCCAGTACGCGAATGGGTACGCATACTTAGGTTCGCGGATTTCTTAAGCCAACAGGTACGCGTGCGGGTACACATACTATGGTTCCCGGACATGGATTACATATGTGCAAGAGTACACAACATGTCATATCCAATAATGGTTAAGTGTTCTAAACTCTTATTTCAATCATTGAAACATTCTTAGAGGATGACAATTGTCGTTTTCACACAGTATTAGCATCAAAGAAATTTTCAAGTTATTGAAATAATCATAACGAAACACGTATCAAACAAACCATGTAAGATGTTACTCGGCACTTTTCATATGATCATCTTTTGACTTGCATCAAGAATATAAGATTAACTTGGTCGAAGCGAAAGCTTACCAACACATATTTCGAGAAATATGTAAGCGAGTTAAACTCAACTCGAAATATCAAATGTGTATATTAGAAAACTATATCGTAACACGACTTATGTCTTAATATAAGAGATAGGGCAGAAACAGACTTTCCAAGTGATAGATGAGTTTAAGTCTCCACATACCTTTTGTTGATGAAGTTACTCAAGCTCTCCTTAGTAGTTCTTCGTCTTCAAATGATGAACGCCGTGAAGTCTAAGGCTCAACTACACAATCTGTGTCCTAGTCCGAGACATCTATAAGTAGACTAGAAATCAAGACTTATAGTTTTGATCACTAATATTGACAAACATGCTTGAGATACCAACGCATGCGAGTTCGACCGAGCAGTGCTCTAACATTATGTAGTTGTATATTATGATATTACTTGTTATATCCTATTGAGTTTTATGTTCTTTAAGATTTACTCGAGATTTATCTCCGATAGGTAAGATATAAAAAGTAATCACAATAGTTCTTCATCTCAGACTCTTGTGATTCCGCAATAACTTTTTCTGTTAATCAGTTGGGTTATTTTAAGGTGACTAATATTTATAGGATGCTCTTCAGTAGTACAAGACCGGATTATTATTTGGTTCCTATTTACCTTGATTTTATCAAGACGGAAAAAAAACCGAATAAAGAGTAGACATATATGTGGGAGACAAATTTGTTTATAAGTCTTCGACTTTGGGTCGTATAAAGTCTTAGTTGTGGGTCAGATCAACAAAGGGAATCAAGTGCGTAGAATCCGGCGTGGTTCTAGATGCGTAAGGAACGTGATCGTACCTTAAAAGGGGTGAGACTTGGTTAGGGCTCAGCTACATTCTAGTCCGAAGTTAACTTGTAGTAGGCTAGATTTTGTAGCGGCTTAATACAGTGTGGTGTTCAAATCTGGATTAGGCCTCGGGGTTTTTCTGTATTTGCGGTTTCCTCGTTAACAAAATTTTTGGTGTCTGTGTTATTTCTTTTTCGCATTATATTTATTTATATAATTAAAATATCACAGGTTGTGCATAGTTCAATCAGTTGATAAATCTGACCTTGTTTGTTGGATATAACTTGATTTACACTTGGGCATTGGTTTTTGGTACCGTCCAAGTTATTTCTCATATCAATCAGACTCGCAGATTCCTATCTGTTTGATTTGCTGATTGTATTGAGAAAGAGACAAAAACTATTTGATATAATTCTTGATTGAGTCTCGCTTTTAAGTTGGTGCTCTCAGAATTACATTGGAGTTTCGTCCATACAGATTGTCGAACGAATTATTGGGTGTGGTTGTTATACCCCCGCTTTTTCAATTGGTATCAGAGCAGGTGATTATGATTTTTCTGGGGTTGTAGTAATGAAGGTTCAAACTCTCGGATTTGTGAAGGATAATTTTTTAGACTTAATAAAAAAAGATAAATATATACAATAAAATATTAACAATGGTGAGAGGTACTGGGACTAATGATTCGGCCAATCTTCATAAAATATTCAATGAATTATTCTCGACAATAATCGCTCAAAACATAAGTTATATGGACTCTTATTTTGCCAAAGTAAATTCTCAAAAAATTGATTGTAAATGATAAGCATGGAACATCAAATCACCTAAGCTAAGCATGACCCATCTAATCAAATAACACCCAATTTAATCAAATCATATTTCAATTAATTTTTAATGCAAAAGTCTTACAAAGAATTAATAAAATTATCCATGTATGAAGCTCGGCCTCCTCCGTCGTCCCAGTGTTGGGGTTTAACTCATCATAGTAAAAATGCTCTCAAAATAATTATTTATGGCTCAAAAATGGTTCACAGTGATGAAATAAAGAGAAAATGATGAAAATCGGGTGTTTGCAACGTTTATAATTGTTGCAAACACCGTTACAAAGAACGATAAAAGACTACTGATGTTGTCTGCGTAGCTGACTACGACCCACAGGGACTGGTCGTTGTCACTGTTGAAGAACGACGGTTTTTGGTTGTCTGTTCTTCGTGTTCTTCATCTTCATCAATGGCAGCAGCAGAAACAGAGAAAAATGATGGATTCTTCCTCTGCAGCGCTCTCCTCTCTACTCGCAACTCTCAACACCCTCTACTGTGATACCCAAGCACCTTATATACACAAAAGGACACGTAAATCCCGAGAATATCTTTGTAATAACTCCCTTTTCTTCTCTGCAAGTCACCGGAGATTTTATTCTCCATGTTTCCTTTTGCACGCCTCTGTTTCCTTTCAAACTCTGATTATGCGTTTTAATAGAAGATATTTGGTATTTTCTATCTTCTAGGATTCGATATATATCCTTCTAGGTACAATATCTTCCCTCTTTACTCGAGTATCTTCCACATATATTCTTTCCAGGATGCTTCGGTCCCTGTATAGCTTTGATCTTCTCTAACGGATTGTTCAGCCCAAGTTTTTCGATCCAATTCATTGTACCAAGCCTCTTAGGCTATATTAGGTCCATCCCAATCATTTCCAGCGATTGAATCTCGCTCAAAGACCACACAAGATCGAACCCTAAACTGCCAGTGAAGTGTGCATGGCATAAGATTTTCCCACCATTTTTTGAATCGTGAAGAAAGGGTGTCCCCCTAACCACTGTTGGGTGTCCCTTTAGCAACTGGGGTGGAAACATCCTTTTTTGGGGGAAATAGTAATTTTTCTGGGTTCCTCCGGGACATTTCTGGGACGTTTCCGGTGCATTTCTGGGGCGCTTCCGGCATACTTTCGGGGTACTTCCGGTTCACTGTTTACAGAGGTCCAAATGTCACATATTCAGTCACTTTCGCCACAAAACCTTATTTTTCCAAAAACACCTACAAATAAATAAAATACCATCATAAGTACAAAAATGGGTACTAACAATATATACAATTGGGCTATATTAGACACATAAATGCGTCTATCAAATACCCCCAAACTTATTATTTGCTAGTCCCGAGCAAATCAAATAGAAAATAAAATCCTAACTCACTGTCGCAGGCATCGTCCATTGCATTTAGCGTATGCAACAAGCATTTAAACCCCTAGGTGTCCCTTGTGACCGAGTTATAGTCTCGGGAGGGCTTACAAGAGATATACCCACAAAACCTTAATACTCCAGACCCTAGCTATCTACAACGAACCTTGGAAGGCACTAAAGAATCTCCTTGGTTGGCATACTTATTGACTATAAGAGGAAGTACCCTGATGCGAAATTCCAATTGATGTACACGAGTTTGCACTCAAGCATACTAAAATTCATATATAAGTGACAGAGCTCTACTCAGATAGTTGCACTATGGACATCATATTCGGAGTCAAACTAATCACATGGAAAGATTAAGAGATGGATATAGAAAAACATAGATGGTGTTGATGTTGACCAAATGATCAATGTTTCACATATCTGTCTGAAGGCCACTGCTAAAATGAACCTATCCTAATGGACTGAGATACCAGTCTGACTAATATCAACATTGCTGGCATATACAAGGGAACCAGCGGTCAATAACTTAAATCTAGATCAACAAACTGGCAAATACAAGGGAACCAGCAGTTGACTACACAGAACAATAACCATTTTTTTTTTAATTTTTTTGTTTAACTTAACGGCATGAATAGATCTTTTTGATCCAAGCGCATGCTTCTTGTCAGCAGATTACACGATAGTTCCCACGGGTCCTGCATTCCACGCTTGCTTAGGCGACGGAAACAGGGAGAACACACGCATATTGCTATCCAAGTGTTAATACTTATTCCGATTGGTCTAACTGGTCCGGTCTTAACTTGTTTTTTTTATATAGTAACTCAATCACTCCAATTCACCCTAGCAGTGGTAACAACTTGAATCGTGTGCCCCACCTAATCACTTAGAGAAACATAGTTTAAAATTAAAAAAATAAAAATAGAAGTGAAAAGGACTCAACGAAATATGATGAAACTATCATGTTATTTCTAACACCTGAGCTCTGTGCTTTTATGAATAGACTCTTTAGATGTTTCCATCTATTCAGATTGGTTCCTCAACTCCTATAACCAAAATGCTTCCATCCACTTAGATTGGTTAGTGCCATCGTAAATACGCATAAATTTCTAGGCTCTGGAGTTTATTTATTGCAACTAAAAAGTTTCTCCCATACCCCCAAACTTAAATCTAACATTGTCCTCAATGTTCTAAAGATGAAACTAAAAGCATGAACAAGGAGAAACTGTTACCATTTGAAGCAGAAGAATTAAGGAAAGATATTACCGTGTTGCATGAGCATGGGATACCTCCCAAGAAGTGCTAAGTTTAAAGTCTTCAGCCAGACTTAGGAAAGGATTAGTCAACTCGAACCATAAAATAAAAGTCGAAATAATTGTGGGTCTTCAAAACTAAATAGAGCTGACCAAAGGAAACTGCAATGAACCAAGAAAGTGAACAAGACTAGCATGCCCTTACTTAGTTTCCTGATTAAGAAATTTATATCTAATTGTGGTTCAGGTTCTATGAAAGGGTCTAAATAGAAAATTTTCATTGGCTGCGTTTCTTCATAGGTGGGATCCGAATCATTAGGTCCTAGAGTCTGGAAAAACTCAAATATGATCTTAGAAGCGGACAATAATAACCTAAATAATTGAGGATCCTCTAAGTGAATAAGATTTGACTTACATAATTGACCAAGAGTAGTGGTCATTCTTAAGCAAATGTGTCGATTCTAATTTCCTAAAGCATTTAGGTTTAGTCTCACAACTTAATATTCGACACATTTGGAATATAAACGTTCCCACAGTTGGAAGAAAACTATTTGGTGGGAAAACAAAGTCAATCTGGGGATCATAGCCTGGGCAAACCACATCAACCAGAGGATGGATTTCTAACGACTGAACTCCTTCATGGACATCATTAGGCTCGGGAAAACGAGTATGAAGGTAATCTTGTAAAATGGTCGAGGCACAGATATCAAGTCCTAAGTGTGGGGACTTTCTGAGAGTTAAAGGTAAGGCACTAGGGAAGTGATAATCACCCCCAAACTTAGAGTTTTCAGTGTCTCTAGATAGACCTCTAATTATTTCTTGAATTTCCGTATCTTCAGAGTCCTTAAATATTCAAGAGATTCTTCTAAGTTATTATCAGGTAGTGCGTCTTTACTCATCTCTACGGGTCTATCTTCTTCTTCCAAGACTATTGTTTCTAAGTCGCTAGACTCTAAAACAGTATTTTCGAAATGAACTCGTTCCTCTAAACCACTATCGGTTTCGTAATCAAAAGGAAAAAATACATCGTCTAAAACGGTGGTATCCCTAATCAAATCCTCGTCCTTTTGAATAGGTGAATAATCATAAAAATTATTTGGATTTGAACTAGAAATAATATAATCATTATAAAGCTCAATTGGATTAATAGATTCCTGATCACTATGCCTACATATTTCAGATTCTTCATTACTACTATCCTCATCATCATAATAGTACAAAGATGATTGAACCTTATCTAAATAAGTAGTGTCTTTTATTCTAACATCGTCCCCTAGATTGGGCAAATATTCACTAGGGCTTTTTAATAAAGTAGCCATGTTTTGGTAATCTATTTCAGAAACTGGCCGTTTTTCTGAATGTTTTTATAAACTGGCCGACATTGACATTTTCCATCCCGTTCTTTTCAGAAAATGGGTAACGGATGTTAAATGCATACGTGTCAGTTAACCTCCTTAATAAAAGACATTTTACTCCTCTCATGAGCTAACCCGACCTAGTCAAAATCATACCAAGAGACTGAGTTACTACCTAGTTAACCATGACCAGTTCATCTTCTTCTTCACAAAACTGTAACGTGTTCTCCTCCAAATTGAACCCAATAAAAATCATCATCAAGAATCATAATCGACCAAATACACAAATTAACCCATAATGAAATTAAATAAATTCACCAATACAAAATCAGCATGAAAAACATTACAATCTCGGTATGTGAAATTAACAAGATAAAAGAAATCAAACCAAAAAAATCTCAAGTGTTATTCTCCATTAATTGAATCACTGAAAAACTCAAAATTAGAGCATTTTCATACTTTCCCACCAGAACTACTCCATTTCTCCTCAACCCAGACCCATTCAAACAAGCCATCCTCCTACTCTCCTTCTCAACTTAACTGAAATCGAAGCTAACTATAGCACAGTTGTCATTTCAGTTTCAAGAAGATCTCCCAATCTTCTTCTTCCTGTAATTTACGTCATCACAACATCTTCATTTCAGCTTGTATTCATCTTAATCTTGATTGCCAGCTGCACCAACCCATTAGTGTTCACCATCTCTCCCATTTGTTTCATGACTTACTTCTTTGAACCCTTGCTGGAAACTGCATAATCAGGACAGCACTCAACTTCCAATAAGTTCACAGCTCACCCTCTTAGCTCGTTCCTTCCATCTCTCTATGTCATTCTCTACAAGCAACAGTAGAAACAAATAAAACTCATTGATCTATGTATTCTGTTGAACCTGGAAGACCTGCAACAGCTTCATGATCACAACAATCTATGCACAATTGCAAAATGATCTAACAACTGCAGTCACTTCTCATTTTCTCCCTGTAACAACCACCAATTACAATTACACCTGCAATTTCATTTCAGATGCAAAATGATCTAACAACAACACCATTTGAGCCATTATCTCAGATCAAAATCACCTATAACTTTAGCTCAAGTCAAGCAACTTATCATATACTGGTTATTTCTTGGTTAGCAATTATCCATTTTATATCCTTGCCAGTGACTACCAACACCTTCTCATCATTATCTAAAGCTACAACAACAACATTACAGTATCCGCTAGCAACTTCACCACCAGAACCTTAACCATTATACAGCTGCACACACCTGAAATCCAACTCCAACATTTAATTCCTCACCAACTCCATTCCTGCAACTTAAGATTGTCTCCTCCAACATAACACGTCCATTGAACCTAACAATTACATATATGCATCATAAGAAGAATTCAACTTCATCTATACTATGAACCCTAATTCCCTGTGAAATCAAAATTTAACCTCATGCAACCATTTTCACTCCAATCAGAACCAAACCCAATCATTAATTGTGATTCAATTAGCTCAATTTCATATAAAACAACAAATCAATTACAAAACCCCGAATTTAACTTACCTAGTTTTATGAGTTGAATCAATACTCGAATAAATACCATCACCAATTTCCTTTTCTAATTCTATTCGGAATTCTTTAGGAAACCCTAACTTTTGTTTTCCTCTGAATTAAACCCGCTTTGTACCTCATCTCCACAAAATCAAAACCCCTCTCTAAAACCCTAATATTCACTAGATATCTTCTTTAACATATATGTATTGAATCAGTCCAGTTTCATCATCTTCTTTAATATTCAGTTGCAATCAATTTTCAGCAGAAAAGAAGGATGAAGGAGAAGAACGGAGAAAAAAATCGAGAGAGAAAAATAGACAGGAAGAAATGGGAGAAGATAACACCAACCTGTCTCTTATTTGGGTAAGGCTATGGTGGTAATTTTATAGGGCGAGTTGGACTTTATCAAAACCTCTGACTAAATTGGTGGGTCCAAGTGTTATACTTAACAGAAATGTCAGTTTATAAAAGATTTAATTTGTGTGGCCGGTTTATTAAATATATGGTTTGAAGCAGGACACTTTATTAATTTGCCCTATTCACTATTGATATCAAGGGTAGAATTGGAAACACTATTTTGGAAATTTAGATTATTTCGAGCAGCATTAGCTAACTGTTCATTTTCTGCCTCTAAACGTGCTTGAATTTCACTGAGCGTAACACTTATACGTTCACAAGTATCATTGAATATCTTAGACCGTTGTGTACTCTCTTCTCTTGAACTAACTGCACGTTCATACTCCCTTCGAATTTGTTGGTAGGTTTCTTCTAGAGATTGAACAGGTTTAGAAATTTCATAATCAGGACTAGTTTTTAAGTAATTTTCCAAAAACGCATGACTAGTACTATAATATTCTTGATTTTCTTGCTCGTAAGACCAATTCGTGTGTGGATATTAATTGGGCTCACTATGGTATGAACCATAACCTTGAAAAGGTTGGCGTTCCCAACTACTATTCCCACCATGGTCATAAAACTGATGATGTCCATATTCAAATTCAGGTCGATACTCATTGTATTGGCTTCCATCATACCAGTTCGACATTCTTAATTGCAAGGGAATTCTACACAACCACAAACAAGGCTGACTCGACCAAATCAAACCTATAAAATCTAGCAAACAACAAGCATGATGGCTCAACTTAGATTGTTTCTAGACTTGCTTCTATCTCTCGAAGGGGAATTCGTTACAATTTAAGCAAACCCCTCTGGAATCAATCTGAGTTAAAGTAAGTTGAATTGAGGCGAGGGAAGCTCAGTGGAGCTTTGATACCCAAGGCCTCACCGCTATCACAAGGCGGAGCAGTCACGCATTCAACTCACAGAAACCATCATGAACTTCGAGGTGTACTTAAAAAAATAACCAATATCCTTCGAAATTTTTTTCTGATAAGCGCGATACCCTATCGGTCTCTTTCTAATCAGATTTTAAAGCTTGGGTTCGCGTTAGGTTTTGTTCTCCTAAAGCGGGCAAGAAGGGAGTGGTGATGAAATCCGAACCCTTATCTTGTTTAGGCCAGGCCTTACCCTTTACTAGGAAAATAAAGACAGTCTGGTTCGTCCTCAAACAATTAGCACCTTAAGGAGTATAGTAACTCGCTTGCAGGGGATTCGCGAGTGTTTCAATTGGACTTACCTCCCGTACCAGACGGGGGATGAACCGTTGTCGTCGACTCGGGTCACGATTCATATGCCGTGTGCGAACCCGGGGGGCCGAGGTGATATTGTAATCACCGTCCTTCCCTGCACACAGTTTGTATTTAAGGGTACCCTTCCGTAGGGTTTAAGAATTAAAGTCCAAATGTCCAGTCCAATTTAAAGTTCAAAAAGAAAAGAAAAAAAAAATACAGTTTTCCTCACACACTCAAAAAGAATTAAAAATTGAATCCTAAAATTGTCCTCTTTTCTTCTCTTTTCGCTTTAAGCTTTTTCCTCTCCAAGTCCTTAGTTTTCACTTTGAACCTGCAAAATAAAGACAAAAAGAAACGTAAAAAGGAACAAACAATTCTAAAAAAAATAATAATAAACCTAAAAAAAAAAATCTACTTAAACACAATTCTGCGTCGGCGGCGCCAAAATGATTAATGATTTTTCTGGGGTTATAGTAATGAAGGT